>NC_133658.1:570287774-570541442 GCF_037893015.1 Macrotis lagotis
GAGGGCCTGAATCACATATGCGCTTTTATAGCTTCCTGTAGGCAACAGAAAATAGATAGATCACTCTTAGTTTTCTTTCCATTTTATCTAATGGGGAAAAGACTGTGCATAGGAGTGAACTTGCATATTCTTTCTTCACAGGAGATTTGAGACTATATAATTTAGGTCAAAAGATCAACCTTAGATTCAATAAACATTTAAATTCAAAAACAAGCCATTAGCTAGAGTGTAAAGACCACTGAAAATAAAATTGTCAGAATGGTTGGTTGTTTTTGAGTGCAAAATTGCTTTCTTCACTGAGCACTCCAAATGAGAGTGTCAGGAATACAAACAGTCCAATAGGAGACCAGGGCTCTCTCTTTTGCTGTCAGTGGAACTATGAATACTAAATTTCCTTGATGTCATAGAATTTTGTTTCTGATTTACAAATTATAAATGGATGGAGTTTCCAAAACCAGATATTAACTACACTCATTAAATCATGATTCCATACCCTTTTCTCTAATCCCCTTCTTTAAAAATATTTATGTCCTATTTTTAGGATTTCAAAAGTGTGGAATAACACACTATTTTATATCATAGAGAAGGAGGAAATTCAAAGGGAAGGGTTATACTTCCCTGACATCCTGATAATACCTTATTAGATTGACTCAACTGACAGTCAAAGGAAAAAAAAGTTAAGATAGTTGCACAGTCAAAGAAAGATGAGGAAGTTGAATTCATAAGTTTAGACCACACTATAGAAATATCTTAGGCATCTTCATTTCTTGGTTCCCTTCCTAAGGTATCAATTTAACCCAGGTAATTTTCAAATTAAATACCTATATATTCCTAAATATCTGGCTAGTTCAATCATATTGTAAGAAGTTGATGAGTGACATTCCCCCATCAATTTGATGACTGAAATGAAAAATAAACCCTATCCTGGAACTTTGGGAAGTACTTCTAACCTCAAAGTATTTACATGATCATTAATTCTCCATTTAATAATTTGGAGGCAGTCTCAATGCCTGAGCCTACTCCCACATAAATTGAATATTTTGGAAGACCTCTTTGGGCCCAGATAATGGTTAGATTTCAGGGACAGGGCCTACCCTAAAGAAACTCATGATAGGAACCACCCCGATTTTTTTTTTACTTATATGAGTGAATTAACATTCTTATTTAGATTTTTTTATATCTCCTTTTTCAAACTTTCTTCAATATCTTAGGAGAGCATAAAAATTAAAAATAACTATACTGCATGCATACTGGTTGTGATAGGGTTGGTGTATGAGAACAGGCTTCCCCAGTGAGGATATGTTAATGGTTTTTCTGAGGCATAGGCTCATAGGAATTCTATGAATTTGCTCAGAGGGCTTAAGAAGGGAATCCCTGCAGCAGCTAGGTGACGCACTGCCCTGGAATCAGGAGTATCTGAGTTCAAATTCAGCCTCAGACACTTAATAATTATCTGTATGGCCTTGGGCAAGTCACTTAACACCATTGCCTTGCAACAAAAAGAAGTCAATTCCTGAAAGCAGACTCTCCCAAACTAAGATTATCAGCATCTTGGGCAATAGCAAAGATCTCTTGTGGAAAAAATATATTATCAATCCATCAATGAAAAAGCATTTATTAGGTTCCCAATGTCTTAGCACAATAATATCATAAGACATACTTGTTGCTGTCTGGCCTCTAGATGTTGGAGAGAAAAAGACAAATCTTGACACAATACTAAATGACAAAGGTGAAGACTGAAGTCATTCCAGAAAATGAAAAAAAATGCATAATAAAGACAGGGACAAGATGGAGTGCTATTTGTGACGAAGAAGCAGAACCAGTAGGTAATAATATATAATAAATCTGGAAAGATAAATTAGGGTCAAACAGACCTACGAAGGTCAAACAGATATCATGTTTTATTCTAAAGCAAGAGGGAGCCACAGCGTCAGGAATACGTGGTCATATAAATGCCCAAGGAAAATCGTTTTGGCAGCATAGCAGAGGATAGATTAGAATGAGGGGAAGTTTGAAGTAGGAAGAATTAATACTATTTCAATAATATACAGATGAAAAGTGATAAAAGTCTAAACTAAAGTAGTGATTGTGAGCTGTGAGAAAGGGATCTGGACATTGTCAAGGATGTAAAAATGACCAAATTTGGAACCTGACAATATGAGTTAAGGGAGAGAGGGAATTAAAGATAACACTGAATTTATGAATCTATGAAATGAAAAGATTGTTGACACAATGAAAGAAATAGGGAATATAAGTTACATGTTCACATACTTGGCCCCAGAGAGCACTGCATGGAAAATGTCAATGCCATCACTAAATACCTGTCTCCTATTTAGAAGAGAGGATTTCCCAGGCAGTATCAATCTACTAGCTAACCTTTTAACCAGAAAAAAGAGAATTCATGGTCAGTGCCAGCCTTATGAGTTGCCTCCAGAGAACAGTAACTCTAAGATCAGGGGGTCAGATAGCTGGCCTTCTAAGAGAAAGAAGGGAATTTTTGATTAAAATGCTTCTTCGAGAGAGAAAATAATTTTCCACTTGAAGCTACAGAGATTCAGACTTTAACAATAAGGTTGAATTTTTTTCACTATCATTACTATATATTATTCTGTCAGAGCAGGTCTTGTCCAACAGTGGGAAAGCGGTTTTACTTCCCATGAGGGGTCCAAATCATAAGGTTGTAAAAGTCTTAGTCTACCTGTTTAGGTAAGGACTTTTGGTAGCTAAAGATGAGAGAATAGATATAAACATTTTGCAAACCATGAAGTGTTGAATAATGCTGCATGGTTCTTGGCATTATTGGGTTATTATAATTGGTTAGAGCTAGTTCCAACCCATCCTTATATGTAAGGACCTGTAGGAAAGAAGACTTGTCACAGTATATCAAGCTATTTTCTTGTGGGCAAACTCACTTTCAGTGTGTTCCCGAGGAGAATCAAAAATCATGCCTTGATGATGAGTAAGAAGGACATTATGATACTGGTGGAAAGGAAAGTCCCTCCTAGATGATTACTTGTTTCAGTGGAGAGGCTTGTACATACAAGCATGGGCTATGCCATAGAGGGTTACTCAAGATGGACTAGAGACAGTGCAAAGTTCTGACAAATGGTGATCCACTGGAGAAGGAATAACAAACTGCTTTGTCAAGAAAAGCAAATGAACAACATTAAAATTCTAAAAGATATGACATCAGAAGATTAATTCCTCAGATCAGAAAGTGTACACATCTTAAATGGAGGGCACAAGGGCCTGGCAGTTTATGATCCATTGGGTCAAGAAAAGCAGGTCAGCACTGAACAAAAACAACACCAAAGAAAGATAGGATTCAAAGGAGATGAGGAGAAATGTGGTGATTGTTTGTTGGATATTATTATTCTTTTATATTTGCTTAAATCATTTGTTTCTGGAATCCAATAAGTTCTCATGCCTTCTGAAGTGAAGAAAATTTATCTGTGTATAAATACATAGAGACATACATGTATATTTGTCTATGTGTATGTTTATATTTATAAACATGCATATAATTTATATATACATGCATGTATATATTCCTTCAAGACTTATAAAAGAGTTGAAATCATATACTTAAGGTAACGATTCATTATAGATATAAGATAAATTCAGGCAATTCCCATGGTAAACTCTGAGTTGAAGCAAAAAGTCAAAATAGATAATTTTATTTTGGTCTTTGTGAGTCCAGAGTTTGGAGGGACCCTGGGTCTTACTTATTTTTCATTTCATATTAACATGATATATAAATCCTTCTGTTGGAAGGTACAGACAACCAATAAGGATCTAACCAATGTTTAGAAAGGACTGAATTATGTTTCATGTTTACTTTTTTTCAACTATAATGCAGCAAACAAATTCTAATTTTCCTCCAATCTACTATAAACCCAGGATCTTTTTTTTTTTGTTTTTGCTTCCATCCAACATGCATAGAAGTATATGGTCTTTACCTTTCATTCTGATACTATGGTATTATCTTTAGGTATACTTTCTCCATATTAGACTGTCCTTTTTGTTTCTGATAACTATCCACCTATTAAAGGGCATTTATTATTCTGATCCTCTTGTCCAAAATACAGTTCAGCTAACCCCTATAGTGCTTTTTGCTTCATTCTCACCCGCCTCATTTTTTAGGATATTATATTAAATAAATGTGTTTTCTTAGTGCTTAGAACCTTATTCAAAAATGTGATAAAGGCATTTTGAGGATAAACCTTAAATGTCAAGAAAAAAATAGCCAGAATCATTTGAACTCAAACGACTTTTTTCATTCTTTTTGAAGAAAATTTTAAAATGAATACCTAGAATGTTCTATACCATCTTTGAAAGAAGCAATTTAATCAAAAATCAGAGTGCTTCTAGTTAATTTAATTCCCACCAGATTCACATTCCTTCCAAATTGCATGCTTCAAAACTTCAGAGCCTAAGAACTTTCGATGCCCTCTGAGGATGCCTGAAGAGAGGGGGTGGAGGTGGGGAGTAGGGAAAGGTCCATGAAAGAAAATGAAAGTAAAAGCTAATTTAATGGATGGAGAAGGGAAAATAGAGAGGAAACTTCAATTAATCTGTGATTGATTTAACACTTAAGAACAATTGTTAGGAAAAAGCAATATTAGCATTGAATTAATTATTTAGAAGCAATTGAAGTGAATGCATACCACGAAGTGTCAACCCTATAGCTAAGATGAGCAATACATTGAAATTCATCGAAAAGGAGAAACTAGCTTCAGGAACTGAAGCATAAAATCCCACAGGGGATCTTTGGTTCAGAGTTTAAAGATGTGGAAATAAAAATACATAGGGGGAAAATGGTCATATATTTTAAGCTAGTCAAATTCTAGGAGCCTGAATACCATGAAGGTCATGCATGGCTCCTCTTTTATTAGAGCTGTTTAAAGTCCTTAAGAATATCTACTGTTTAACCCTCAGAAAAATGAGGTCTCCATTTTCTTCCTAAAAAGCATTTTTTTTGTTTTTTCTGTTTTTAAACTAGCCTGTGTTGAGTTATGTTAGAAAAATTAGTTATGTGAAAGGCTTCAGTAACCCAGGATATCTTCTTAACACTGGTTTGTAATGCAAGAAAACAGAATTTTTCCCCATGAAGTATTTCTTTTTTAAATCTATATGGGAAATCTGGAGTCTCTGAGTGTGAACATAACAGGAACTTTGTCTCTTTCAAACATGACCATGTTGCCACAAAAAGAGAAATGAATTGAACATATGTGTAGATGTGAACACACACATACAAACATAGATGTATGCTAGTTAACAACTTCACAACTTCATACATATTCCTTACTCCTAGGGTTCTCCCAGAGTTCAGGGATAAACTAGGACCAAGGTCATTTTTCTGTGACCTCCATACTTCCCCTTGGCTTGGTACAGTGCTCTGAAAGTCTATCTTGTCCTGCCACACACTCTTGGGCATCCTGAAACATAGTTCTGCCAGCTCCTGATTTCTCTAATGTAAGATTCAATGGACCTCCCATTCAGTAACATGATATTCCATAAGAATATCAAGAGAAGTTCTTGAACAGTCTCAGTTCCTTTCACCATTCAGGTAACTACAGGGGCTCCCTATTAACTCCTAGATTAAATATAAAATTCAATAAATTTTAAAGCACTTCATCACCCATACCCTTTTACTTTTTCCAGTTTTCTTAGACTTTACTTCACTCTTTGCACTGTATGATCCAGTAATATTTTTTTTCTTTTTTTTTTAGGTTTTTGCAAGGCAAATGGGGTTAAGTGGCTTGCCCAGGGCCACACAGCTAGGTAATTATTAAGTGTCTGAGGCCAAATTTGAACTCAGATACTCCTGACTCCAGGGCCGGTGCTCTATCCACTGTGCCACCTAGCCGCCCCCGATCCAGTAATATTTTAAGAATTGGCTCATACCACATGTTTAGGGAATGACCAGACAAATGTAGTAGAAGGATCTAATGGAAGATTACTGTGGTAGAAAACAGTTAAATGATGATTAGAGAAAGATAGCATTAGAAGAAGAATGAAGCAGAGCTGATGCTGAGTGAAAGGAGCAGAGCCAAGAGAACAATGTATACATCAACAGCTTTATGAGATGAACAATCTTGATGGAAGCAATTCCTCTCGGCAGTCCAAAGAGCTAAGACAACTGTATTTGACTGGTTATGGTCTGTATTATCCCCAAGCAGAGGAAGTAAAACAAAACAAAACATGCAGGGAAAAAAACCCTTCTGAATCTGATAAACACTTCATAAAAATTATCTCTTATGTATCTCTTTCCCTTAATCCAAATTCCTCATGCCAAAAATTACAAATTTGTAAATATGTTCAACAAAATATGTATGTAAAATGCTAACTTTGCTGTGCCCTACTGAGGGGAGGGGGGTGATCAGGGAGAGGGGAGGGAAATTTTTTAATTTGGAAATATGCATGTACAAATGGATGAAAATAAATAAATCGAATTTTAAAATAGAGAATGAAGCAGAGCCAAGAAACCATTTTACACAATGATTACAATAATGAAATTGATAGAATAAAAATCACAAATCATTGAAAACTGATATAGCAGAATTTCAAAGAACAAGAACAACCCCAAAGAAGAGTTATGAGAAGACATAACTCTCCACTTTTATTTTATTTTATTTTTTTGGCAAGGCAATGGGATTAAGTGACTTACCCATGATCATACAGCTAGGTAATTATTAAGCTTCTGAGGTTGAATTTGTATTCAGGTCCTCCTGACTCCAGGGCCAGTGCTCTATGCAGACTCCCCTCTCCACTTTTATTTTGCAAAGGTGATAGGTCCATAAGTTTGGACCACTGTGCATTTTTCAAATTTGTCAATATATTGTTCAGTTTCACCTTTTTTTCTTTCTTTTTCTTTTTTTTTCCTTTTAAAATTGTCTTTGTAAATGTTTATCATTCTCTGGATGGAGAAAGTAGGAGAAATTTTGGATATGCAAAAATGTAACCAATCAACAAAATGTATGGTTTTTATGAGAGTTCAAGTCCTACTATTTTTCAGGAATCCTTTCCTGGTTTTTCTCCATTCAGTGGCTTGCTTTCTGCTTTTCTTCCTGAGGCTTGGATCACATCCCCCTCCTTTTCTGGGTGGGGGCATTCATAGCACTTGGCATAGTCTGTGGCTCAAGATAAGTAATTATAGATACTTTTATTTTTTTGTTGACTCAGTAACTAAATTAAAGGCCTCTCCTCCAGCTATAGTTCCATTATGCTTCTTAAAGTGTCTACTATTATAATTGACAAAGGAGGAATTCAGTAAATTCAATGACTGCTTGGGTAGTTAGGGAACTGAATCCTAAGGAAACACCTCAAGAATACACGACTTCCCATTTGATATGATGCCTTCAGAAAGAGGCTGAGTCTGATTTAACAAGGCTCTTTAATTCACCTTACTACCTCCAACTAGAAGATAGTGGGATGGGAGAAGTAGATCTTTCTTCTTTCCCCCAAGAAAACTTCCTTTTAATAAATAAATTGCCACATTGGTTACCAAGAAAAATTAGTTCATTCACTAATATACAGAATCCAAATCTTTATAATTTTGTCCCTTTACTTTCCTCCTCTTCCCCCTCACTCTTTTTCTCCTTTTTAAAAATGTTGCTATGGAAACTACATCGAGTTTTCATTCTCTCTGTTTCCATCATGTTCCTGTTCAGAAGCAGGAAAGAGAGAAAGACATTGATCAGTGATGCAATGAGACAGGCTCTGGGGAGAGAGGGAGGCCATTGGTGGGGAACATGTATTCCCAGGACACTGGATCACAACTACTCTCTAGGCAGAGACAGGTCGATTTTAACCATTCTTTAGGGGGATTTAATTAAAAACTAGTCTGGGCCAGCCCTTCAGAGGCACCGCAGTAACATGGATCACCGGAATCCAATAGTGGTATGTCAGGGGAGGTGAGGGTTACTCAGAATTGGCCCCACATGAATTAGAGGCTTCTTCAACCTTTTTACTGACAGGCAAGAAATTCATTTGATGCTCTTCCTTTTTATAAAGAGAGATTTACTAGCCAAGGGTTGATTTACTTTCCATGTACTTGGGTTGCTGGGTTTCAAGAAGTTTGCCATCACCTACCTCCTGGGTTTTTCCTAGGAGGTAACACTTTTATGCCTTTCCACCTGTAGATTCCTCAGGGGCACTTAAAGCTTAAAGAAGTTCTAAGGTTGGGTTTGAAGGCTTTCACACTCAGAGCCTTACTAAGGATTCCTGAATTTTTATCTGCCATAGTGTCCTTTGGCAGCTGACTTTTTAGCAACCTCATACAAACTACTTAGTCTTTGCAATGATGGATTTGCATTCCTTCCCAGCATCATAGTCTTGAGGTTGAGAAGAGTTCAGTACATTGGGGGTATGGTCGGGCAAACAATGTACATAGTAACTCTTAGGAGATTTTCAGACTCCCCATTTGCTACATCCTTCCCGGTGCTTTCCAGGGTTGGAATACTCACTGGAAAAGGCTAAGCAAATATCCATGGTGGGATGCAAGTGCTATAGACAGTGGAACTATTTATCAGGATAGATTTGGCCATCTCTCAACCCCATCCACAACACTTACTCTCAGACCTTCTTTCCTATTCCTTTGAACCTTCTTACTCACAGTTTTTAATTCAATATTCCCTTTCCTTTCACATACATTAATATTACTGTTAATAATAACAATAATAGCAAGTAAGGGGACTTGTAATTAGCAAATTACATGTGTATCTCCATGACTGCAAATTCAATCTTCTCCTTCCGAATCACCATCACATCCATTCTTGGCCTGATGACCTTCCCTTGTCCCAGAAGAATTGATGAAATGGAAAAACTTTAAGTAGAGACAATAATAGAAGCAAGAACAATTGACAGGTCCCATGAGCTATGCTTCAAAAGTTGTAGTTTTACACTGGACTCTGTAGTCCTGGTAATAATTAGATTGTTTGGGCTCAGTCACAGGTATGATGACAAAAAAGTTTTGAGATTCAGAGACAGGATCTGAGTACAAGGAATGAAGATACTAATAAGACCAAAAACCCTCGGGCTTGCCAAGAAATAAGAACAGAAGCAGTAACTCCCAAAGAAAAGATGAAGATTAGGGCAGCTAGGTGGCGTAGTGGATAAAGCACCGGCCTTGGAGTCAGGAGTACCTGGGTTCAAATCTGATCTAAGACACTTAATAATTGCCTAGCTGTGTGGCCCTTGGGCAAGCCACTTAACCCCATTGCCTAGCAAAAACCTAAAAAAAACAGAACAAAAAAAAGATGAAGATGAATAGATGCTGAAAAAGCTTTTGACAAAATACAGCATCCATTCCTATTAAAAACACTAGAGAGTGTAGGGATAAATGGACTGTTCCTTAATATAATTAGCACTATCTGAAACCATCAACAAGCATTATATTCAATGGGGAGAGGCTAGAGACATTCCCAATAAGATCAGGAGTGAAACAAGGGTGCCCATTATCACCACTACTATTCAATATTGTATTAGAAATGTTACCATCAGCAATTAGAGAAGAAAAATAAATTGAAGTAATTAGAAATGGGAAGGAAGAGACAAAAACTCTCACTCTTTGCAGATGACATGATGGTCTACCTAAAGAATCCCAAGAAATCATCTAAAACACTGCTGGAAACAGTAATTTTAGCAAAGTTGCAGGTTATAAAAAACACTCATAAATCCTCAACATTTCTATATATGTCTAGCAAGATACATAGGAAGAGCTAGAAAGAGAAATCCCATTCAAAGTAACCTCAGACAATATAAAATAATTGGGAGTCTATTTGCCAAGACAGACTCAGAATCTTTTTTGAAAACAATTATAAAACACTTCTCACACAAATTAAATCAGATTTAAATAACTGGGCAAATATCAACTGCTCATGGATAGGTAGAGCTAACATAATAAAAATGACAATTCTACCAAAAGTAAACTATCTGTTTAGTGCCCTACCAATCAAAATTCCAAAAAAATACTTTAATGAGGTAGAAAAAATTGTAAGTAAATTCATATGGAGAAATAAAAAGTCAGAATTGCCAGGAGCTTAATGAAAAAAGTGCAAAAGAAGGCAGCTTAGCCCTACCTGATCTAAAATTATGTTATAAAGCATCAGTCATCAAAATTGTTTGTTATTGGCTAAGAAATAGAGTGGTGGACCAGTGGAATAGACAAGGTGTAAAAGAAGGAGATGATTATAGTAACCTGCTGTTCGATAAACCCAATGAGTCCAGCCATTGGGATAAAAACGCCCTCTTTGATAAAAACTGCTGGGATAACTGGAATTTAGCATGGAAGAAACTTAGATTAGACCAACACCTAACACCCTTTACCAAGATAAAATCCAAATGATTACAGGACTTAGACATAAAAAACAATACTATATGGGGCAGCTAGGTGGTGCAGTGGATAAAGCATGGCCCTGGAGTCAGGAGTACCTGGGTTCAAATCCAGTCTCAGACACTTACTAATTACCTAGCTGTGTGGCCTTGAGCAAGTCACTTAACCCCATTGCCTTGCAAAAACCTAAAATAAAAAACAAACAAAAAATACTATAAGCAAATTAGAAGATCAAGGACTAGTTTACCTGTCAGATCTATGGAAAGGGAAGCAGTTTATGACTAAGGAAGAGTTGGAGAACATCACCAAAAACCAATTAGATGATTTTGATTACATTAAATTAAAAAGCTTTTGCACAGATAAAACCACTGTAACCAAGATCAAAAGAAATGTAGTAAATTGGTAAACAATCTTTACAACTAATGATTCTGTCAAAGGACTCATTTCTAAAATATACAGAGAACTGAGTCATATTTTTAAAACAAAAAACCATTCCCCAATTGACAAATGGTCAAAGGATATGCAAAGGCAATTTACAGATGAGGAGATCAAAGCAGTTCATAGCCATATGAAAAAATGCTCTAAATCATTAATTATTAGAAAAATGCAAATTAAAGCTTCTCTGAAATACCACCTCACACCTCTCAGATTGGCCAATATGACCAGAAAGGATAATGATCATTGTTAGAAGGGATGTGGGAAATCTGGGACACTATTACACTGTTGGTGGAGCTTTGAACTCATCCAACCCTTCTGGAGAGCTATTTGGAACTATGCCCAAAGGGCAACAAAAATGTGCATACCCTTTGATCCAGCAATATCACTACTGGGTATATATCCTGAAGAGATGAAGAAAAAGGGTTAAAACGTATTTATAGCGGCCCTGTTTGTGGTGGCAAAGAATTGGAAAGCAAGTAAATGTCCTTCAATTAGGGAAATGGCTTAGCAAACTGTGGTATATGTATGTCATGGAATACTATTGTTCAATTAGAAACCAGGAGGGATAGGATTTCAGGGAAGCCTGGAGGGATTTTCATGAACTGATGCTGAGTGAGATGAGCAGAACCAGAAAGAAACACTGTATACCCTAACAGCAACGTGGGAGTGATGATCAACCTTGAAGGACTTGCTCATTCCATCAGTGCAACAGTCAGGAGCAATTTTGTACTGTCTGCAAAGGAGCGTGCCATCTGTATTCATCCATGGAGTTTGAACAAAGTTCAAGGACTATTCCCTTTAATTCAGAAAAAAAAACCCACCAAATATCTTATTGTTGGATCATGTTATTTCTTAGACTTTTTGTCTCTTCCTTAAGGATATGATTTCTCTTTCATCACACTCAATTTGGGTCAATGTACAACATGGAAAAAAAAGTAAAGACTGACAGATTGCTTTCTGTGAGATTGGGAGGGAAGTAAGATTGGGGGGAAAATTGTAAAACTCAAATAATATCTTTAATAAAAATTAATAAAAAAAGAAAATATGAAGATGAGGGCAAAATTTATCATTTTAGTTGCTGTTGCTGTCTAATTCTTCTTGACTCAGGGGTTTTCTTGGCAAAGATCTTGTAATGGTTTGATGTTTCCTTTTCTACCTCATTAAGCAAATGAGGAAACTGAGATAAATGGGGTTAAGTGACTTCTCCAGGACACCTTAAGTGTTGGCCAGATTTGATCTCAAGAAGATGAGTCTTCTTGACTTAAGACCCAGTGTTCTATCCATTGAACTACCTAACTGCCATTATAGTGACCTTAGACAATTCCCTTAAATTCTTTTTAGTAAAATTTTGCATCTTCCCATGAATATATCTATTTGGATATTTCTTTACTCTTTAGGTCAAAGTAAGCCAACACAAAAGTGTTGGAATAAGTTAATTCTAAGGTCTCTTTCACCTTTGAATTTTTTCTAGGATGGTTCTATTTTTTTTGTAAAAGTACTAAATTAGATGGGAGAAGAAAGTGATATGAATTATGGAAGTTATAGGGGCTACCAGTATGGGAATGGGAATGAGAAAGAAATAAATATGTTAGGATGATGCTTGCTACTATCTATAACTGTTGGCAGACATGGCAGACACCTGGTTGGAACAGGCATTGGATGGTGCCTCAGTTTCTGCTAGTTAAAAAAGCAAAAGATGGCACAGAAGGAGAGAGTATGGTTCATTTTTTTCTTTTTCCATGCTTAACATGGAGGAAAAAATCAGTTACTAGCCAAATGGCTAAACCTGATTTATATAAAATGTTTTAACTAGTGATGGTTTATCCTATGACCAGTGTCCAAAATAAGATAAAGAAGGATTTGCAATCATTTCATTTATCTCCATGATGAGTCAACAATTTCCCAGAATCTCCTTTTATTCTCTTCTCATAAAGTTAAAAGGCACAGACATTGTTTAAACTCCTACATGATGAAATATAATTTCATCGCTTGAAAAATAGGCCTAAATAGTATGATTGAAATCTTTTCAGAATTTTTAACCCCATCCAATATCAAACCCTCAGAATCACTTGACTTTTTTTTTCTCTTTCTTTACCCCCTCATCTTTTCCTTGTATTTCCCTCTCTCACATTCAGTTGCCTAGTTTCTGTCAGCTCTACTTCTATCTTCTCTTGAATCCATTCCTTCTTCTGTCTCTACTGATGACTACTCTGGCCCAATTCTGCTTCCTACCCATTGCTTCTCCTAGTTTACTCTCTCCCTATCTCCTTTCACTCTATTCTCCACCTCACTGTCAAGCTGATCTTTTTCTTCAGAACACTTTCATCCACATGATTCTTAAATGGTTCCCTATTGTCTACCAATAGAAAGTTTCAGAACTTCTTGAATGAATTTTGAACTCAAAATTTAAGATAAAAATGACAAAAATAAAAATATAATTAAAAATTATAATAAAAAATAAAATTATAATTAAAATTAAAAAGAAACTTCCTACAAGGACCCTTCATGATCTGGTAGCATTCTATAATTTAATTCTTCATCATACTAATCCCCCATCACATATTTGATGCTTCTGTCAAAAAAAAGCTATTTGCTTCCATGTTGTAGCTCATGTCATCCATTATGCCTAAAATCTTCTTCCTGCCATTTCAAGCTGTTCCAATTCTAGCTATTATTCAAAATTAAGGTCAAATAATACTTTCTCCATGAACACCTCCTTAATGTCCTATTAGGGAAAAGACCTTTCTTTTCTTGGAACTTCCATATTTATGCACTTGTACCCTTCTATTTTTATATTGTATTATTTTTTAATAAAACTTATGTCAGCAGATCCCAATAGAGAAGAATGCCAGGTCTTTAATTTGTGAATCTCTGATTCATATGGGTGATTTGACCCTAATCAAATGCAACCTTGAAATTTTAATATGTGTCAATATTTTAAAAATTGCACCTTACAAAGTCGCTGACTCACAAGTCATTGAACTAAAAATAAGTTTTACTTGCATAATAAAGTACCCCAGGCAGCCAGGAGGTATAGAGGATAGAGCCCTGGCCCTGGAGTTACGAGGACTTGAGTAAAAATCTAGCCTAAGACACTTAATAATTGCCTAGCTGTGTGACCTTAGACAAGTCACTCTTAGCGACATTGCCTTAAATAAATGAAAATTTTAAAAAATCATAAAATAGCCTCTCTTTCTCAATTTTTGTAGTGCCTCATTGCCAGTACAACCATTTGTGGGACTCTACAGAGGGGGGGAATGAGAATTTGGTCCTTGTCATTGTTAAACTTTGCACCTCAAATCTTCAGTCTCAACACTAAAGCTCCACTTTTAGCAGTAATCTACCATCTTACTGTCATGATCTCCTGTTATTTACATGGATCCTTCTTGAAGTATTCATTATCTCTTTGTCTGGGAGTTGATATTGGTCACCTTTAGCTTTTCAGCCCAGTAGAATAATTCTACAGATATCCCAGCTCCCCATATCATAACTTTTACCCTCAGATGCTCAGACTGCCTTCAAGGTCTTTGGAACATTTCTTCTTCTTCTCTTCTATTTGTACTTTGCATAGAAAGGATTTTCTTATGTTTTTTGTTGGTCCTCTCCTTATTCTTTCTGCTCAGTTTAGGCTCATGCTTACCACATCTGATCAGATTAGATTAAGCTTCCTCTCTTCATCTCCTCCTTCCCTCAGTGCTTAGGAATTATATCTAAGCACCCCTTTTGGAATGAATATAGAAAAAAAAATACTTTCCACTTCCCTTTTTATCCTTCTACCTTCTTCCAGAATATTTTTTTTATCAATTTATGCAAATTGAATAAAGGAAATAAGAAGTCATTGATAACTTTCAGCACCATCTCTATCTATGACTTAGGAAACTGTGAAAACCTTGACTTGATGCCAAAATCTGTCTTTGATAATTTATCTCCCCAACTAGGTTCTAAGTTTCACAAAAGTAGTGACCAGGTATTATTTATCATAGTTTCTCCATCAAAGTTAGCATAGTGTTTTGTACATAATGGATATTTTTTACATTTTTTTACTGTTTGTTGATCTTACACTTTTATACCATGGCTCTCATTTTACAATGACCTAGATCCAGTATTCACATTGTGTCTACCATTAGGGATGAGAATCGTGATGAGTATGATAAAAATTTTGTGAAGAAATATAATACTTTTAGATCAATGTTCTCTCTCTTACAGGCTTCATTCACTCTGAGAATTCTACAAAAGCATTTTTCAGGTTAGTTTATATCAATTTTCCCCACCTTAACTTCTTCCTTTTACAGAAGTTTAGCATCTTACCATGGATATGTCCATTTTGGGTATTTTTTCATTTTTCATCTGTAGTTCTGACAGGTTTCAAATCTATGATCAAGATATCCCTCCCAAGATAAACTCATCACTTTTAAACTCATCACCACATTCTAATTCAAACCTTGATTGTCACCACCTCCTTCAGCCTCCTCTCTCCTCTGATTGGAGGACTGGAGAGTAGAGTAAAAAACTCCTTTCTTTAGGTGGGGAACTTTTTTCTTTCCAAGGACCATTTGAATAGTTATATCATTTGCATACTCTACTTTGTCAAATATTTAATAAATTCACCCCTAAAATTTTCACTGATTTATCGAATTTAGAGTCCCATCTGCAGGTGCCTTGGCAAGGCTAGAGCAATACAGTCCCTCCTACAGAGTACAGAAACTGAACTCATCTCACTGTACTTTGCATCTTCTGTTCTTCTAGGTTTCAGCTCCATGGAACTAGAGTTAAACTACAAGTCCCAGAAAACCCTCCCCCTACCCCCCCCCCACAGCTACTTTCCTGTCTCCTTTTGTGTATCATCTATGCCTTTGGATTGAAAGCTTCTTTTGGACAATAACTGTCTTCTTATTAATTGTAACCTTATCACTTAACATAGTGCCTGGTACATTGTGGCTTAATAAATATTTGTTTGACTTTATTGGATTGAATAATCAGTCATTATTTCAAACTTGACACATCTAAAGCCAAATTCTTATTCGTCTCACATTGGTTTTCCTTCCTGTTTCCCCTAAATTTTGTCAGTGCTCATTTTTCACACTTGAAAACTGGAAATCTGCTTTTATATTTCTTTCTCTCTCATTAGCCCTTGTCCAAACAATTACCAAGTTCTGTTTATTTTTTTTTCCTTCCATTAGATGGTTTCTACAACCCATTCCACTACTTAGTTTGGAACCTTATCATCATAAACCTGAATCACTTCAATAAGTTCCCTGAGTCTAGCATTTCTTCCCTTATAGTATAGCATGAGTTGCTTGGACATTGTGACCACATATATCTTTTTTAAATGTCACTTTCTAAGTGTACAAAATGTAATGCTCCCCAATGTCTACAGGAGGAATTCTCAAAATATTTGACTTAAGGAATCTTTTAAATACTTAAAAATTACTGAGAACCATAATAACTTTTTTTATGGGGGTTATATATATATATATATATATATATATATATATATAATTTATTGTATTACAATTTTAAACATATTAGTCTTATAATGAAAATAGTTGTGACTTTCAGAACCCTTTGACAGGTTCTTTGGGACTCCAAGGAATCACCAGAGTATCTTTGAAAAAAATCTTAGTATACAGGATGTACCAAATTTCCAAATACCATTAAAACTTCTCTTTAAACTGGACAAGACAACCTTTTCAAGCTTATTTTTTTCCAAAGCTAACATCTCAACCATACTGAACTTCTCACTAGCACAAAATATGCCACCTTCCTTCATACCTTGAAGTTTTTATTTATGATCTTACTGCTATATAGTTTGTGAAGAAGTGTGAGGTAGAAGGAAAGCACACTGAAGTTGGCAATAGAAATGCCCTCAATACAGCTCCTATCTCTGATATTTATTCTATGACCTTGAGAAAATCAATCAACCTCATTAAGTACTAATTTTATAATCTATTAAATCAGGAAAATAGTACCTGAATGAACTACCTTATGAGGTTGTTGTAAGGTTCAAATAAGATGGATATATGAAGTGCTTGAGTGACCTATAGTTTCTATTTACTTATTCCTCTTCTGAAGGAGGTTTAAGTTGTTATCCTTATAGCAAAAAATAGCTGATATTTTTATGGCACTTTGACATTTGCAAAACATTAGACAAATAAAATTGCATTTGATCAACAAAACAACCTGGGGAATTAGGGGCTATTATGTCCATTTTATAGTTCTGGAAATTGAGGTTAATAGAATTTAAATGATGTGCTTAGCTTCACACAGCTAGTAAATTTCATAAGAAGTTGATATGAGGTCTTCTTGACACCATGTTCAATATTCTATCTAATGTACCACCTAGCTGAGTGGAATATTCCCACTAAAACCATCTTAGGGTTAGTATTCCTAGTGAAGTCCTCTCAGGGTTAAGAAACATTAAGACAAGAACAGACTATAATTCTTAGACTATTCCTAGAAAGACCTTGCATTCTAAGTTAGCCAACTATCTTATGATAGAACTATTTTTACTAACTAGAAGAATAGTAGACTATTCCCATGGAAAAACTATTTCATGTAGATAGATGAAACCAATCTATTCTTCTTTTTGTTACTGGGCAGATTTGTTTTGCGTAAAGACTGTAACTGAAAACTCAACCAATTGGGTTGGGTGAGAGGGGGCTGGGGGGGGGGATCACGTTAGGCCACGTAATCTTGCTTGACTGTGCCTTGGATGCAGCACCTTGATCTTCACTACCTTTGTGAGACTTGGAGTATACCTTTCTCATGAAAAAAGAAAATAAAAACTTTCTTTTGCTTCAGTCCCTGAAGATTTTATTTAATGTATTTTTATCACACACATAGCTATCTAGTATCCTCTTTATCAGTGATGACTTTATAAATCACTCCAGTCAAACTGAGCATTTTCTCTCTATTATTTTTATACACATTTATTAGTTTATCTGAGATTAAGATTAAGATAGTCTGCCATTATCTAATGTAAAGGATGTTAATGTTTCTTTGTATGTGTATTTGTGTGTGTGTGTGTGTGTGTGTGTGTGTGTGTGTGTGTGTTATGTGCCCTTTGGTGTCCTGATGAAGGTAATGGTCACCTGCTTAGGATAATGTTTCAAAATCACAAAATAAATGCATAACTTTATAAATGAATGCCAACATTATGAAAAAAGAAGTATTGTTTCTTTCTATGTTATTATTATTGAGTTATTCATTTGTATATGACTGTTTGTGACCCCATGGCTAAGTGTACCAATTTTGTCCTTGGGATTTTCTTGGTAAAGTTATTGGGATGATTTTCCATTTCCTGCTCTATTTTACATATTCATAGATTCCCTGAAATGTAATTTCTGATATTAAGAACATTGCTTCTAATTTGTAGGTTGCCTCCCCAATGAGACTGGGCTTCTGAAAGGCAGGGCCAATCCCTGAAATAACTTTGTGCCTCCTATTCTGTGTATTACTTTCACACAATTGTCATTCAATAAATGTTTTTGAAAGAAAGGAGTGGATAAATGTGATATCTCATTCCCAATAGATTGTTGTTCTTCAGAGAATCACATTACATTTCTAAATGATTTAATGAGTGACAAAAGTAATGATAATTTCAGCATTAGTCTTAATTGGAAGAACATCCAGAACCTCCAAAGATAAGAATAATAACACATTTATACAACACTTTGAAATTCAAATCATATCAATATCAGAAGCAGAAAATGGAATTCAATTTATCATAATTTTTAAAAACTTATTTATCTATTTAGCATTTCATTTTCTTCCCTTTCCATATTAAAAACAATTTTTATCATTAATTTTTAAAACTTTTTAGAGTTTCAAATTCTCTCCCTTCCTCCTCATTGAAAAAACAAGTAATTTGATATAGGTTGTAAATGTAGTCAGGCAAAAAATTTCGATACTAGTCATTTTGTGAAAGAAATCACCGAATGTCCCCCTCCAAAAGAAAAAACCTAAAAAAAAGGTATGTTTCAATTTGTATTCAAATACCATCAACTCTTTCTCTGAGGATGGATAGCATTCTTCATTATCAGTTTGTTAGAGTTATAGTGAGTTACTGTATTACTGAGAAAAGCTAAGGCATTTATATCTGATCATCTTGCAATATTATTGTTACTTTGTACACAGTACATTTCACTTTGCATTAACTCGTGTAAGTCCAGGTTTTTCTGAGAATATCCTGCTCATAATTTCTAACAACAGAATCACATTCCACAACCACAATTTATTCAGTCATTCTCCAAGTGATTGGTATCATTTCAAGTTCCCATTCTTTGCCACCAGAAAAAATAAGCTATAAATAAATCTGTACATATAGATCTTTTCCTGTTTTCACTTTTCATTTCTTTTAGAATATGAACCTGGTCATGGCATTGCTAGGTCAAAGGCTAAACATGGTTTTATAGCCCTTTTAGCATAGTTCCAAATTGCTCTACAGAATGATTGAATTAGTTCACAACTCCTCCAACGATGCACTATTGTCTCATTTTTCCCATATTCCCTCCAGTGTATTTCATTTTCTGTCCTCTTAGACAATCTAATAGGTAATAGATCAGAATTTTTTTAATTTGCATTTCTCCAATCAGTAATGAGTTAGAATATTTTTTATGATTTTATTTATTTTGAGTTTTACAATTTTCCCCCTGCAATTTTTCCCCTAGACTTACTCCCTGCCCCCATCCCCAACAGAAAGTAATTTCCCAGTCTTTCCATTGTTTCCATGGTATACACTGATCCAAATTGAATGTGATGAGAGAGAAATCATATCCTTAAGGAAGAAACATAAAGTACAGGAGACAGGAAGATCAGACAATGAGATATCAGGTTTTTTCCTAATTAAAGTTAATAGTCCTTGGTCTTTGTTCAAACTCCACAGTTCTTTCCCTGGATACAGCTGATATTCTCCATTGCAGTCAGCCCCAAATTATCCCAGATTGTTGTATTGATGGAATGAGCAAGTCCATCAAGGTTCGTCATTGCCCCCATGTTGCTGTTAGAGTTCTGGTTTTGTTCATCTCACTCAACATCAATTCATGCAAATCCCTCCAGGCTTCCCTTGAATTCCCATCCCTCCTGGTTTCTAATGAACAATAGTGTTCCATGACAATTATAAAACACTTCTCACACAAATTAAATCAGATTTAAATAATTGGGCAAACATCAACTGCTCATGGATAGGTTGAACTAATATAATAAAAATGACAATTCTACCAAAACTAAACTACCTGTTTAGTGCCCTACCAATCAAAACTCCAAAAAATTACTTTAATGGATTAGAAAAAGTTGTAAGTAAATTCATATGGAGAAATAAAATGTCAAGAATCTCCAGGGATTTAATGGGAAAAAAAGAGCAAAAGAAGGTGGCTTAGCCCTACCTGATCTAAAATTATATTATAAAGCATCAGTTATCAAAACATTCTGGTATTGGCTAAGAAATAGAGTGGAGGACCAGTGGAATAAACTAGGTGCAATAGCAGGAAATGATTATAATAATCTGCTGTTAGAATATTTTTAAAATGGCTATACATAGCATTGATAGCCTCATCTGAAAACTATTCATAACTTTTGATACTTCCCCCGCCCAAGAATTTACTATATTCAAGAGATGGCAGTAGAAATGATGACTACAAGATTAAAATTATGAACCAATGACTGCCTTCAAAATGTTTCCTTTTCAATTACATTCAAATTTCTTCCTGAAACTCATTCTTATTCAAATTCACAACTCCTTTTTCCTCTACCTTCCTACTATATAATAAACAATAGACTTAGAAGAAGGCAATAATTAAAGTACTGGCTCAATTAGAAAGACAACTCTCATTAATGTCATGACCAACTTGTCCATTGTGAGAATTGATTTTGCCTGATTAAGCATATTTATTGCAAGAAATTGTTCTTTTCTTTTTCTTTCTTATTCATTAATTGAGGAATTGTGAAGAAAAAAAAGTGTTTGCTAATTGAAAAAATTGAAAACTTTTTTTTAGTTTTTTGCAAGGCAAATGGGGTTAAGTGACTTGCCCAAGGCCACACAGCTAGGTCATTATTAAGTGTGTGAGGCCGGATTTGAACTCAGGTTCTCCTGACTCCAGGGCCCGTGCTATATCCACTGTGCTGCCTAGCTGCCCCCCACCCCAAATTGAAAACTTTGAAAATAGAATGAAGGCATTGGCATCATTGCACCTTTGGGGACAAGAGATGGAAAAGAAGAATGAGAAAAACTTTTATTTACAACTTCAGGAATCAGTTTTATCTTTGTAACTTTGAGCAAGTCACTTTTCACTTGAGATCTCCATTGTCTCCTCTACAAAATAAGGTCATTGGTCTAGATGACTGCAGCTGACTTTTAAGGGGCTTTCTTTCTCTAGAATCCTATGTTGCTTGGGCCAGTGTGCTGATCTCTTCAGGTAGGCTCAAATATCAGGTCTGACTGATGGAAGATGGAAATGGCGAATTAGAAGTTGGAGAACTAGACTTCTTATCATGGGATGTTTCCTCAGAACTAGTAGGAGCAGAGAGCCTGATAGTTTTAAAGGAAAAGTCCAGAAATATGTCTAAGGTAATTGATGAGCTTAAAGTCTAAAAACCTAAAGTATAATTGAATGCTGAATCAATCAGATAATGAACATTTATAAAGTACTTCAGAAATTCTAGGCACTCTTTTAAGCCTTAGAGAAACAAAGGCAAAAACTTAGCCACTTTCTTAAAGAGCTCACATTTTAATGTGAAGTCATCAAAAGGCACATGTGGCTCCTCCATTGAGAATGTGAGTTCTTTGAGAAAGTGTATAAGGAAAGGGGAGCAAAGACCTGTTGCAGAAGGTGGGGTTTGAGCAAGTGTTGAAGGAAATTAATGAAGACAAGAAGGACAAGACATCCCATATCATGGGGGATGGAACATCATGTGTAAAGAACACTACAAAAACTAATGTCTCGAGATTATAGAAAGAAGGAAGGAAAGGTAGGAGGGAAAGAATTCAGAGATGAAAATAAAATTGAATAAAAATCTATGGGCTGGGGAGGAAAGAACATACATTTGTTACCTGCTTTGCTCCATTGTAAAGAGACATCTAGAGTAGCATAGAAACATGACTTACCTAGCATGGAAGAAACACCAAAATGGGAAAAATAACATCTTTTCTTGACCGACGACTATATTCCAGAAAAGTAATGTGACACCTACACAGTTCTGAATTCCATTAAACAATATGGTATATACCAGTGTTAGGTATGGCAGGTTGGTTTTCTTGTTTCAGGTTTTGATATCTTTTATTTATTTATGGCAATGCTGTTGTCCAAGGTCACACAGCTAGACAATCACTAAGTGTCTGAAGTCACAGGTCCTCCTGACACCAAGACCAGTGCTCCATCCACTCCGCCACTTAGCTGCCCCTTGAGTTTTAATTTCTTAGGCAATCAGTCTATTCTCATATTGTGTTAGATAGATTATATACTTTTATTCTGTGGTCCATCTGAGTGGGCCACTATTTATTCTGTGCATGTTGTTGTAGACAATAGTAGAATTAAAGAATCTTAGAATTATAAAGATATCTACAAGTTTTGTCCATGATCTATGAATGTTCTTTTCAATAATCCTAAAAACATGTAACTTCTAAATCAATAATTATCAAGATGGAGACATCACATAATGAATTTTCAGGTTATAAAATTCATTTTTTTAAACTTGTAATTTTTTTGTCATTATAGGACTGTATAGTTGGCTGTATTGTCTGTTCAGAAGGGTTCTAACCCTTCTGTGAATATTCCAATGACAGTAATTATTATTTTGATTTTCTTATTTTTCTTCTTGAAGATAGTAAAAAGAACTGAGGTAATATTTTGTCTACTTTTCCTTCATATTGGGGAAATTTTTATAAAGTCATACATAACCTACCCTATCCTTTCCTTCTATTATTGAAAATCTCAGCAATTATTGGTCAGATATCAGTGTTTGATGTTAATCACACTTGTTTTTAATATTTTCTGTGATTCATGTAGCATTTACTCCTGTGTGGTTAGTGGATTATAGAAACTGCTATAGTACTCCAACTCCTCAATATTCATTTGCTATGATGATGGATAAGAGTCATAGGAAATATCTGCACTTATTTGGAAACTGAAAAGGTAGTTTCTAAAAATAAATATTCCTTCTAACCCTTGGGTACTAAGTGCATTGATAAATTAAGAACTTCATTCACTATCCTTCCTAATAACATTTGTATTTTAAAGGAGTACCACAAGGAGAGGATGATATTTAACTAAATATACTCTTTGTTCAATTGGACTTTGAGAAGTCATCATAAGAGGAATAAGATGATTTTTTCCCAAAATACAAGATTTCCTAGGAAATCTCAAATTTTTTCTTTAGTGGTTTCTTATTAATTATCAGATTAATCCTTGGTTGACTACTAACTCTGACAATGAAGAATGCTAGCCAAAATCACCATAGGCATTATACTAGAATGAATAGAGTGCCAAATTTGGAGCAGGAGAACCTGGATTCAAATCCCAGGTCCAGTACTTACTATGTATTTGGATTCCTGCCAAATTACTTAACTTCATTAGGGCACAAAATATCTGAGTTTTTCCTTCCTGGGGTTGTGTGGAATGTCATCTAAACTCTCTTCCAGATCTAAATCTATGATTCAATACACTTTCAACTGAAGGCAAGACAAGATCATCAACAGAGAACATCAAAAAGTTATGTTTGCTATTACAACACTGGACCACTCAGTTGGATCCGTGTGGAGACTAGATGACAGCATTATTTCTAGGTAGCTCTTGTGCAGTTTGACTAAAGTGGTGTAACTACAAACATGGAAGGAAAAAGAAAACACTGTGTTGACACAATAAAGCACAACTTCAATAATACTGCAGAGCTATGGGATGCTGGGAAGCAGCAGTGGCGTACAGACAGAGTTGGCTTGTATCAATTCCAGATGGAACAGGGCTCTTTTAGTAAAGGCTTCATATAATCCAAGGAAAGAGGCAGAACCACTAACAGTGACAGACTATACAAACAATGGCTGTAGTCACAAACCAAAGGACTATCTTCCTATATATACAAGGGAGAAAGAAGAGTCATCTCACATATCCATCTCTCTCGATCATTTATTTGAGCTATAACAGCACTGTTAAAATGTAACATCTTTAAATATAAAGTACAGCAATATAGATTTCACTGCCTGCCTGCAGTGAATAGCCCAGATACATTTGTAAACTTCTTTGCACCTTAAAAGATAAGGCTTTCTTTCTTGCTTCATAGAATGTTTAAGCTTTCGAACATCTCTTCACTGAAGTGAATGTTATGTTCTGCCATCAGCAGCTTTCTCATGAACCTGCTCAAAGATATCCCAGTGATTCACCTTGGGTACACAGTGATGAGTGAGACTGAGGAATGAGTTTGTCTTTTTGCACCTGCTGTCTGCCAGAATGTTGGACTACACAATAAAAGATATTTCTAAAGAATAGAGTTACTCTGAATTAGGAAGTTAGGGATGTCCAGTAGGAGTTGAACTATCATCTCAAAGATTTTCTGATTCTGTAACTGTTACTTTGCCTCTTTTTTCTAAAATTATCTCATTTTCTAAAATCTGCTGTTCAAAACTTTGATATTCATGTTTTTTGCATACTTTCTATTTTCTGAGCCAAGTTTTCCCAACACATCTGTAGGTACACTATAGGGGAAGAAGTGATGGGATTGATCCTCTACAGATCTGGTGCTGACACTACTGGCTATGTGTCCATGAGCAGATTATTCAGTGTTACATATATTCAGTTTCCTTTTCTAGAAAAAAGGCAAATATTTTTATATCACAAACATATACTGTAAGGAAAAAAAGTTTTATAAATCTTAAAGGACTACTTTTGAGTGATGACTATGATGGCTCTTCAATATCTCTTTGCAGTACTTTTCATACAGTGACTACAAGTCAGGACTCTATTCAGTTCTTTCCTCATTTATTATATTTCCTGGATATTCCGTTTGAACTCACTGAGATATAAAGTTTCCTTATTATTAAGTTAGTTGATCTCAATAAACTCTAAAGTCCCTTCCAATTCAAAAATCTATGGTCCTGTAATGCTTTCTCAGTCCCTCTAGTTTCAGTGGAAAAGGATATGGAAGAAATAGAGTTAAGTGAGAGGAAACTTAACCTATTGACTGGTATATAGTAGATTGTTATTTTATGAGTGAGTTTATTGATTGAATGATCAACTGATGACCAGGATTGTGAATGGTAAATGGGGAAAGTTTTAAGGATATTCTACAGATTGAGAAGGTGGAACCAAGAAAAGTCAAAAGAGTATCCCATGAGACAAGAAATAGAATTTAACATTGCATAATTAAGCATAAATATTAGAGGATTCTGACCACTCATTTAGATAGAACCTTAATACTCAGTGTCTATTAAAACTATTAAATATTTCATTAAACATTTATTTTGAATTAGACAGTGTGACATAAATGTGATACATGAGCTGGAAAAGGTGAGAAAAAATTTAAGTAGCATAATCCATTATAAAACTGCTTTGTATCTATTTGGACTAGCAAAGAGACAATATCAAAAAATAGAGCTGAATGGAATTTTAGTTATCATCTAGTCTTTTACTTCTCTCTTTGCACACAGATAAGAGGAGTGAGCAGTTGAATCAAATGATTTTTCTGGAGCCAAACATTTAGTTCATTCCAGAGCCAGGACTTGACTTAAGTTCCTCTCCTTCTGAATCTAAGATTTTCTTTTCCCACTTTACCACATTGCCTCTTATGCTCCCCTAAGAAAACTTGGAAAACTTTCTGTGTCTAGAATGTGGGTGACCCATAATATGTATAAGTTACTGAATCATATTTATATGGTTCAGTTATAATCAATTTATTATATCCAATATTGTTATCATTGCTATAATTTTTAAGGATGATGAGCTATTATTTCATTTATATTTGTATTACTTCAAAGATAATGATGACAAAGATGATTGCTACTTCATCTACCCAGTAGTCAATACTGTTGAAATAAGAGAATTAGTTACAATGGCAGCAAAGGATTTTTTTCCCCTGGGAGGGGGGGTACTTACCAAGTTTCTGAATGCCATGGAAACAAGAATGACTTTTAGAGATAGATGGTTGATGGATAGGCCTGTCTTCATGTATTTTAGAGACAAGTGGTACATTCTATTTTGAGAATGATTGGAACACTATATTTCTATGTCTATGTTTCTCTTAGGTGGGGGAAGAAGTAGTTAGGTAATGAGTGATTCAGAAGGAACATGAATAGAAGATTAAAATATAAATCAAGGATTCATGAAGCCCTGATTGACTAAGAGGGATTCCAGGATTGTAGAATGACTTTAGTTAGTAGATGTTGAGTATCCAAATGAGAATATCCTAAATTGGTGGTTTGAGGAAGAGAGCAGTCTGGGATAGATGATACTATTTTATTGCATTTCTTGGTGACATGATATAATCAGATGTTCTAGGCCTGCAATCAATCATTATCCAAGATAAAGCCAAGGGAACAATAGAATTTTTTTAAATTTAAGGGTCATATTTAACTGAGTAGTTTTTTAATATATATTTCTAATTACCTTACTCTACTGTATTGTGTATGATGCTATATTTATATACTCTTGCCTTGTCAATAAATCTTTGAAAAAGGACATTATTTTGGTTAGGAACACATGGCAGTCAGGGAAAAGAAGGAGAATCAGAATCAATACTAAAGTTAGGCATGTAGTTATGGTAGCAGTGGTAAGAAAGGGGGAGAAAGTTAATTAGGGATTACATACAAGAAATCACAACTCAGGAACCCAAATAGGCTTAGGAATCAGAAAGATTCAGCACACATAATGCTTTAGGAATAATAAGCAGTAAAAATGGAAAACCTTGAATCCAAGAACATGTCCCTGTATCTTGGTTCTAAGAAAGAGCCAGAATCTTCAGAAAGCTGACAATGCAAAAAGGGTAAAAGATCAAGCTATAGTCTTGAAAACTGGTCTGGTATAATTATAGAGCACTGAGTTTTGAGTTCATAAGATCTGGGCTTGAAGCCTAACTGAAACACTTTTGACCCTGAGTAAGGAAATAAATAAATAAATCAAAAATAAAAACCTAAATAAATTAATTTATAAATGAGTAAAAGTTACTCTTTCTCAGACTCAGTTTCCCTTTCTTTAAAATGGGGATAATAATACCACCTACACTTCAAAGATTTTGGGATAATCCTCTGATATTATAGATAATGTGTTTTGCAAATCTTAAAGTGTAATCTATATGGATTAGATTTACAATGACATAAATAAATATGTGGGACTACATTCTTGAACTGAGACCCCCACCAGTGATAATTTAGAGACTGGTAATGTATACTGGGAGGCTGTAGAGTCTGAGATTTATGTGATTATCTGAGAAAAATATTTTGTGACTGGGAAAGATTTATAAATCATGTATATTACATTTCATATGCATATTTTACTATATGTATATTATATTTTTTTGTTTTTCTTTTTGAAAAAATCATGGAAGCTATTGATAAACCCTTCCCCACCAGCTTAGTTTCTGAATGCAACTATATGAAATGCTAATAAGGTTTGCAAAGCCTGTGGTCATTTGTTTCCAGCCTTTTTCTGGGAAAAGCTAGGCACCAGGACAAATGCTTCCTTTGCCTCTCTTTTACAGTGTGTTTTCTATGCTGTCATAGTACTATGTTGCAAGACAGTTAGCCAAATTGGTTAATTTCTATTTAAAGATTCCCAACTGACTTGAAAACCTTTGCATAACAATCCTGTGTCCTTTGCCATTCACTAGACTTCTAGGTTTCAGCAATACTTGTTTCCAACTAACGCCTATGCTATTTAACCTTTATCTAATGGTATCCATTTCCTTCTACAAAATGTCTAGCCAGATTCCCCCTCTAAGCATTTTTTGTTCCAAAGATCTTCTGTCCTTACATTTCATTCCAGATGATCTTTTTTTATCTCTCCCAGTTCAATGGTGATGTGAAGAGGTCAAGGTAGTTCATCCAGAACCAGAAAAGAAATTTCCATGAACCAGCAAGTTACTATTTGGAAGTAAATGGCTTAGGGGCAAACAAGTGCCTCTGGTTCTCAAAAACCTGGTTTCAGACAATAAATCAAAAGCACTTAAGTTAGTACTAAAGTACCATAGGCTTTCATAATTCACTGGGGAGAGAGAGAGAGAGAGAGAGAGAGAGAGAGAGAGAGAGAGAGAGAGAGAGACAGAGAGAGAGAGACAGAGAGGGAGACAGAGAGAGAGAGAGGAAGAGAGAAGGGAGGCAAAAATTAAGTGATAATCAGAATAGGGAGAAAAAGGTAAGCCTCACAAGGAAAGCTCAAAAAAAGTAATTATCAGAGTGATAACTCATCTGGGTTGAATGCCAGATTATATAAAAGGAATGGATTTTTTGGGGAGGGCAGTGATTCCTGTGTGGTACAGTATTGGGGGGGGACTCTAGGTCATGAGTACTATTTGTACAGCCTTGGACAATTCACTTAACTTCATTAGACTGCAATTTCCTTATCAGTAAAAAATGGGAATGGAGGCTGAATGATATCCAAAGTTTATTACCAGTTCTAGAGCTATAATACTGATTTCCCCCCATCCCTCCCTCCCTCTCTCTCTCTCTCTTTCATTCTTGATATTTTGCCCCTCTTAGGGGAGAGAATCTAACTCTATACCTTGGCTAGATTTTCCAGGGCTTGATGACAGCTTTAGCATTCCAGATTCAAATGTTGATTGGGGGCAGAGAAGCAATACTGATCTCTTTCTCCCTTTCTTCTTCAACCTGTCATAGTTTTTTCTTTCTTTTTTTTATATCCCTTTCAGATATGCTCTTGTTGGGACAAGATATATGTCCTGGAGCAGACTAGAAGTAGAAGTGACAGACTGGTACTAAGAAAGGTCATTCCCATGCTGATTTTTTGCAAAACCACAAGTGGGTAGTACTGGGGATCTCATGAGGGGACTTTATCTTTCTCATGACATTTCCAGAATTAGTTTCAATTAAATATCTGAAACACAGTCCTGGACATCTGAGAACAGCATGTTGTCTGATTGGTATGATTCTGATTGCAAATCAGATGTTCTGTTCATCACTCAGTACATTGTCTATGCTTCTGGAGCCCAATTCCTCCTTGTCTCTGGCAAAGAAGATGCTAAGTGAACCAACTTCCTGCTGTGGCTTCCCCTCCCAACTTCCCCTCAGTTGTTTTCCCCCTTCTAGTAAAAAGTATAACTTCCTTTGGAGAATTGGCAACAGTATGATAAAAGGTCTTCACAGGAGCCATGTACTTGCTGGGACTGGGGAAAAAGATAAACTATCCACTGCTTAAATGGATTTGTCCTGGCTTCTGGGGACAAGGCGTGAAAAATCACTAATACTTAGGGTCAGCTGGACACTTGATCATATTCCCTTTGAAAGCTATAAAAATCCCCTACAATCTCATTCCCAATTCCAAAGAGTCCTTTCTCACCCTATCAAGGATATAGAGGGAAATATCGTGGCCAGTGGCAGAATTTCAGACTCCACACACAAGCTTAGTGATTCTATTCTTAGACTATACACAAGCCTGATCCAAGAATAGAATATGGAAGGCAAGTTTTCTCTCTCCATGAAAAGGGAACATGCATTCCCTGGTGATTAAGAAAGAATTGGACAGAATAATATTTTTGCAGAGTAGGTAGTAAATTCTGTAATCCCTTCTTTTCAGATCCTAAAACTCTAGGAAATAAGGCTTAAATGACTGGGACAAAGTTATAGAGAAGTTCCAGAGAACACCTTAAATGGAAACCTAACGTTCTGGTACTTTTTCTAGTATACCATTCACTTAGTAACTAGTCTTTAAGAAGACTTTTCCATGCCAAACTACTATGGAGATTAAGCAACCCAAATAAAGGTGAATCAGTGGTACACAAGAAGGCCCAATATTATGAACTCAAAGCTACCAGTATCTCCATCTGGACCACTGATTTAATGTGGACTGCAGTATCTCTCTTTCCCTGACAGTAACAACATTTCTTGTCACTGCGTGCACTGAGCTATTTCTGCCATGACATATATCAAAGGGATTGAGATCTTGAGAATTTATTGGAAGTGTTAATAATTGCATGTGAGTAGGGCCCCTGCTCCTCATCTGTAGCCTAGAGGAGTCCCACTAAATTGAACCAGTGTATATTCTTCTTTGGACAGGGAACTCATATTTAACATATAGCTTTGTCTTTCCTGACTGTTCTTTGAAAAATTATGTGCTTAGTAAATAAATATTTGATGGATTCCCAAGTGTCTGCATATTCTTTTGATAGTTGAATGTAATACTCAAAATTTTGACAGTGGAGAGCAAAACTATGCTATAGAAATTCATACTGATGGTTTTACCTTTTCTGTGAAGTACTTGAACTATACAAAGGCTCACCACCCACTTTTTTATAAAGAAATTTTGGGGAGACTATAGATTTAAAGGTGCAGAAGGTTGGTGCGGTCAATTAGAGCACAACAATTGGAGGCAGGAAAACCAAAGTTTAAATCTAGACTGAATGCTTAGCTCCTTTATACCTCAGTTTTCTCATTTGTAAGATGATCTGAAGAAGGAAGTGGCAAATACTCCAATGTCTTTGCCAAGAAAACCATATAAGGAGTCAAAAAGCCAGACATCACTGAAAATCTAAATAACAAAAACATGGATTCAAAGTCACAAGAAGCATAATAAAACTTTCAGTGACTCAGTAATGTAGCCATCTCCCAACTCCAACCCTGTAAATGCTTCTTTATTCTATTTACACAATCTTTTGACTCTTTTCTAGGCTTTTGACCACAAAATAAGTTCCTAAATCATTATCTAAACATATAAGAAATTGAATTGACTCATTTTGGCCAACATGAAAATGCTGACAATTAAATCTATTATGAGTAATTACATGCAGATTAAGAGTTCTAACCAAACTAGCTGAGAGATAGAGAGTCTAAATATATGGAGATATCACCTGTGGTTAAAATTCACAACTTGTAGATCCTCTTTGCATCAGATCTTGCAATTGCCTGGGAAATGTCATTTTATGGCCATTCATTTATTTCCAATCTTCAAAACATTTTGGAAAGCTTCCATGGAAAATGACACAATACAAAAAATGAAATATATTGTGTTGGGTTATATTCTGATATGTATAAATAGATTTCCATCAGTGACATTTATTTCCTTTTCCTTAATATTTATAAATGGGCATACTCTCTTCTTTTTGCACTGTTATATTTATATGTAATTATGTTATTTCTTCAATAGTGGTATATTTATGCTCTTCATAGTACATTCCATTTGCTTATTTGGTTATGGTTTAATACTATATATGCATATATATATATATATGTATATTAATTATAACCCAGACAAGTAAACAACTCTGTAACAAACCTTACTATATTGAGGCTAGAAAGAAGGGAACGAGGGAAGTAGAATTAAAGGGAAGGGAAAGGACTGACACTTTTGTGTCAACAGAAGTAAACAACAAGTTTTATAGAATCATTGAGCCAGAAGGGACCTTAAAGGTCTTTTAATCCATCCTTATTGTTTATGATTTGAGGAAAAATGACACTAGAGGGGCCTAAGGTCACAGTTGATTGCAGAAGTCGTCCTAGAACTCAGGCCTACTGACTTTCTGTGCAGGATTTTGTAATCATATCACCTCTTCCACAGAAGTCAGAATTATCTAAAGTTTCCATTTATTGTCATGGTTCATTTATAAGTTTATCAGACAGGAAGCTAATGAACTTGTGCTTAGTTCTACAACTGCTGTCTATCAGAGGAAGATCTTGAACTCAGGTATTTCTGAAACTATTTGGCTCTCTTTCTACTATAACAAGTTATCTATAGAAAGATCCCCTTAAAACTTCCTAAACCAGGGTCAACTAGGAGAACCTGAGTATTCATCTGACCTCAGGCACTTATGAGCCCACAATTGCCTCCAAAACAGTAAAAAAAAGCCTTAATGAACCATTGATTTCCTTGACCTTTATCCTCATTTTTCTCATTTTACATAAATGCTCATCAGAAACACCTTAAGTTGCAAAGCATTAAATGATATGAAAATCACCGGACTTATTATAAGTTTGGACAGTGAAGTAGTGGGGGAACTCTAGACCCATGATACAAATGGGACAGAAGGAAAAAATAAAGAGAAAATTCAGAGGGGGTGGAAGAGAGAGTGAAGGAGAAAGATAAACAGAAACAAAGACACAGAGATAAGAGAGGTATAAAGACAGAGAGTAAGGTAAGGAACAGAACTGGAGACAAACTGATAGAGGCAGAGAGAAACAAACACAATACTAGACAGAGACTAATAGAAATAGAGTAAGAGACATAAAGAGACAAAGGCAGAGAGAAATATAGGAAGTTAGAAATAGATACAGACAGAAGCAGATGTAGCATCATCTTCAAACCTTATTAAAAGTAGGCTCCTCCATTTGTCATTTATAATCTGAAATTATCGAGCCTATGAACCCAGATGAAAAAAACATGTACTGTGATGATAAAGATTAGGGACGGGGACAAAAGCTCCATTTGAGGTACATATAATACCATAGTATTCTGTCCATATGAAGCATCCCTGACTCCATCACCCATCCTTTCCTTCAGGAATGAAGTAGAAGAGAAGAGTGTTAGATAAATCATTAGTAAACACTTTGAAATAAAACCTTACAAAGATCATGCAGTCATCATCCACCAGTGACAGATAGTCCAGGTGTCTGTGATGAATGCATTTACAAATATTGCTGTGAAGTAATTTCTTTCCATTTCTGGTGTACTTCAGATAAATTAGATTCCCTGTAATCATATTGCCTGTCTGTGTATGAGAAAAAGATGGTCCATCAGCATAAAATGCATAATATGTATTTGAGAGATGGAGGGAAGAAGGGAGCTTTGGGGAAAGTTATCAAACCTAGTTAGAAAAGAGTGGACCCATATCAGAAAAAAACATTCTTACTTAGCACCCCTCATGCATAGAGACCAAAGATAGCTGAACACTTTCCAATGTACCATCAAGGAGATATTTAATCCTCTGCCTCTGGCTTGATCAATGAGAAAATTTGAATTTAGTACCATATCAAATGAGAAAAAGATGAGAAAGAACTAAGAATATAACTCAATCTCTCTCTCTCTCTCTCTCTCTCTCTCTCTCTCTCTCTCTCTCTCTCTCTTTCTCACTCATTCATCTATTGAATTGAAAGTAAATTCTTTGAGAGCAAGTATTGTTTTAATTTCCCCTTGGTGTTTGGTATCCTTTCTGTCACTTAGACAGTCCTTTCTAAATACATATTGAATCAAAACTAAGTAGATATCACAAGATAACATATTAATACAGAGGAAGAAAATAATTCAATTAAAATGGTCAATTTCAAAGTTGAGTTTAATCTATCATATATTAAAAGGTAACATAGAAGAGTAGGTATTGGATTTGGAGTCAAGTAGACCTGGGTTCAAATCTCAAATACTTCAAATCCTTAACTGCTATGTAACTCTTTACAAAAAATTTTTCTCTGAGTTTCACTTTTCTCATTTGCAAAATGGAGAATTTGGATTCAATGACTTCTATATTCTCTCCTATCATCAATATGAACATACAATCTTAGAATCAATCATTAATTGAGGCATGAGAAAAAAACACACTGTTCTTGTCTCTTGGAAGAAAGTTGTTATTCTACACTTTAAAGGGGTAACTCTACTTGCTTATAGAATTTTTTTTAAATCATCAATAGTTAAGTTTCAAATAATACAAGAAATAATGAGTGCCACATTTTAACTTTCCCATACTTTGAAATCTTATGTATTTGGAACACATCCAGAGAAAAGTAAAGAAGGTCAAAATGAAAGCCACAATGGCATGGAATCTTTTTTTTACTTATAATGAAAATAAATAATTGATCCTAATTATTTAATCCTATTTTCTACACAATTTTAACAAATCGAAAGGAAATACTCTGGCAGCAAAAGAAATGACAGTTGGCAATAAGGATGGAGATAAGAACTCTCTAAAACATTTTGTTATTATAATAACATGCTTTTGGCAACATGAAGGTACTACGTGCCAAAGAAGGAAACGAGATACTCAGAGAGTATAGAAACAAGAGAGAGAGATATATCACAGATGAACTTCACCTACTTCATAAATTTGCCAGGTTTTGTCTTTGGGAGTCATATTCTCATGTCTAGGCTAAACATTATCATTTATTTTCTTCTCACCAACCACAGTATTCTAAGTATGACCAAAATGACAAGATTGGCAATCCTTAATGGACTTCCTGAAGGGAGACCCTAAAATGCAAAATGTCCTTCAAAGGTTAGAAGTATCATAACTTGCTGTTATTATAGGCCTGTAATTTCATTATTGGATGGACTCAGTAATTTGCCTATTTCCCTAAATGTGAGAGACAAGACTTGAACTCAGAGCTTCTCGATAGCATATTTATTACTCTATTCAGCATACCACACTATTTCTAGGTGCACAGAACAATCACGCACAATAAAGAATATGATTTTATAAACACCTATCTTTCTAACAATGCGTGTATAACAATTCTCCTCATTTCATTCTCCTTATGTCAACAAATATTACTTCTCAGACTAATATCTTTTAGTAAGTCCTACATTTGTTTCTGTTTCCCTAGCCATTTAATCTATTGCTCAGATTCATGCAGCCTGTCAAACAATGGCTAATTTTTGTCATCCTGTGATTGCTGTATATGTTTAAGGGTAGTTCTGGTGTTTTTTGAAAAAAAAAACACCTGGAAAGGAGAGATAGATGAAAGAGATGACCACTTATAATTCTACTTTTAAGAAGCATCAAGAAAGAAAGATAGTTTAGTTCAAGGGATAGGCTATTGAGTTTAAAAGTAGTGGATTTTTGACTAGAATTCTTGTCATCTGTATGACCTTGGTCAAGTAATTTACATTTGATGGTATTTGAATCTTTTCATCTATAATAAAATCTTCATTTATAAAGTCACAGGCTGAACTAAAAAGCCTCCAAGATTTTCTTCTCCTCTAAATCTATGCTTCTCCTTCTAACATTGTAATATTTTATATCTAAACTCTCTAAAGATGAAATTGTTATATAGAATAGCAAAGATATAATAAAAGCTAGATTTAAACTAGTGCTTTAAAAAGGTGAAGAGAACTCTGCAATTATCTCATTGTATCCTCACAGCAGCCAAGGAAAGAAGGTGCTTTTTTATCCTCACTTCACAGTTATAACGGAGGCATCAGCTAACATGACCAACTAAATCATAGAGAATTCAGGTATGTCAGTCTTTAAGTCCAGTTCTCTATCCACTGGGCCAGCCAGGTGCCTGGAGGAAAAATGTAAATTTCCATTATTCATCCATATTCCCATTTTCACAGTGAGAAAATTGTAACCATGACCTATTCTGCATTTTAGCACAGGTGATTTATTGATTTCCTATATAATAATATGAATTTGGAATAACCACATTGAGCCAAGCCATGCCATCTTACATGTTTCAACTACATCAAAGCAATTCCTTAATAATGAATCCCTTTTCTCTTCCTCTTCAACAGCTTCTGCCCCCCCCCCCCACCACTAATGAAATTGTGTAGCCTTCCACTCTGTCAACAGGAACAGCCACCTTTGCTGACTTGTTTCTGCAAACTCTGTCCTGGAAAACTGAAAATCCTGCCAATACCTCAGTAAGAAAGGAAAAATGCAAGACCTGTCTGTGCCTCTTTTAATTAGCTTGGAATTCTGGCAAACAAAATCCCTGACACAGAAGAGACAAAATAAAACTTTGTTCAAACCACAGTAGGTATATGTATGTTGTTTCCTCTTCTAACCACCTCTGATGAGAGCAAAGATTCCCTCATTCCCCCTTGCTTGGGTGCTCCTGGCTCCAGGGCTGGTGCTCCGTCCATTGCGCCACCTGGCCATACTTACAATTATTACTATTATTTTTTTAATTTTAATTTTTTTCTCTCCCCTTTACTTTATTGCTCAAGGAAGTCTATATTTTTGGGGGGAGGAGGTATTTTGTTTACTCTTAAACAAGAATATTTTATGAATGTATAAAAACATTATTTGTACAAAATGAGAATAAATAAATATTAAATATAAAAAAAACCCAAAAAAACACATTGGGAGACTTACTCTGGAAAACTGAAAAATCTCTTATTGGGACAGTGACTAAGACTGGGACAACTAACAACCACAAGTAGTTTGGCCTGTGAGTTTTGTTTAAATTTCCATGGCATGTCCCATTACATGTGCACTGATTTTCTATCAAGAGCAAATACCTGAAGGCTGGAAGAGTCACATGGTGGTTAACCCTATGGGCTTCAAAACTTCCACTCTTGGCAGTTCTTTTTCAGGTATTACAAACAGCTCTCCTCAGGGATGATAGTGAGATTACAGTTAATATTTCCAAGTATAGGAAGGAGGAGAAAATGGGTAGAGGAGAAGCAATATGCTCCATGTGATTTTTTTAAATAAAATTCTGATTTTTATCTGAATATTTTATTAATCCTAGCTTTGCCATTTATCAAATGAATATATGTACTGAATATTCTAGAGTGTCCCCTATGTGGGTTCACTGTCACTTCTCTTTTCAATTTGCTATCCACCATCAATAAGCCTTTAAAGCAGACACTTTTCCACATAGAGAAGTTATTGCCTAGTCACCATACTGTTGATTCTCTTAGGTTGATGTCTTATTTTTTGGGGAAAGGAGGCTCTCTCCACTAACTCACAATTGTGCTTTAAGTAAAAAGAAAATTGTATTTTTTTTTCAAATTGAATTCAATGAGTCCAAACTATAAAGTGTAAGACACTCTTTTGAGCACAGTTGGAGGATACAAAGAAATAAAACAGATTCATGTCTTCAAAGACTTAAAATCAGTCTGAGGAAAGAAGAAGTAAACAAGAAAAAATAGTACAAGAAAGAAAGAGAGAGGAAGAAAGGGAGAAAGAGAGCTAGAAAGGAAAGAAAGAAAGAAGGAAGGAAAAAGAAAGAAAATTTAAAATAATAATAATTTCAAATATAAAACAATAATTTCAAAATTATGCAGGCACACATCCTTTTCCAAATAAATATAAAATGGTAAGAGATCACAGGAATGAGCTATTGCCTTATGGCAGGGTGGTCAACCAAAATTCAATGGGATGTTGGTTCTTACATTGAGATTTGATTATATTATCCAAGCAGAAAGAAAGAGAGAGGGCATTACAGGAGGATAAAATAATGTAAGCAAAACTAGAGATAAAATTATAACAAATTTAATTTTGGGGAATTGTATAGGCATACTATATAGAAACATGTATACTCACATATATGTGTATACTCATAGTCCAGTTAATATATACCTCATTTTATGGACATATGTATATATGTAAGTATGTATATATACATATATTGGTATTTTGACAAATCAAATTAAATTCAACAAAACTTTAGTAAATGTCAGCAATGTGCTGAAAAGGAAACAGTTGTTGCCATCAAGGACCTTACACTTTGCTGGGTCTCATTAGTAGAATACAATGCTTCCATATTTTCTAGTCCTGTGCCAGCTTTGTCCATTTTTTCTCATATATGGAACTCTAAACATCCCACAATATTGTAGAGAGACTTCTTGTTCTACTGGTATCTTGAGGGGAGTAATATAATCCTCAGACTAGTCATCTGTTGCCTTATTATCACTATTAAATTCATTTTCTTTTCATATCCATTTAACTCATGTCAGAAAATCTCATGAAAAATTCAGTCAGGTACACTTCATCAGGCAACCTAGAAAACCTAAGAAATTCCCCCACATATACACAATAGACTGACTGCCCACTTACAGAGTTTATAATATTATAGGTTGAAATTTTATGGCAAAGAGGAAAACAAAAATTGAAGTTTTAATTAATAAGCATCAATCCCAAAGATAAATGAAAATTCCTATAGGCTTGCCTCACAAATATGATAGTTCATAGCACTGCTATCCTATTCCCCTACCTCTCCCCATCTTCCCTCTGCCCATAATTTTACATTTTCTTTTTCTTGCATTTCTTTTGATATTTTTCCCTCCCACTCTCCCCCCAAGTTTCAGAAAAGATGAAGGAAAATCTCTAGAGACAATTCTCCATCTTTCAATGCCATTGCAAGACAAATCTAAAAGCCAAAGGATTTGTTTTGTCTTATCAGTGTCATTTTTCTCCATACTCAGGTTATTCCACTTTCTGTTCCTAGAGCAATCATTTTTGCATACTTCTAAAGCCCAACTGGCTATTGTCTCAGAATGCATTACTTTGGATAGGTACAGTATTTGTTGGGAGACAGAGGATGAAGGCAAAGAGTACATTAATATAACAAAACTATTGCTAGGAGTTTTCTACCCAAAGCAGAGTTGAAGGAGAGAAATTATCTGGAGAAAGAGGTTAGCACTCTATAGATTGACATGCTTTCTTTGCTGCTGATATTTTGTAAACTTACAGAGAGGCTGGTGGTGGGGGTGGCAGGGATTCAACATCATGGTATGGCCAGAATTATGCTTCACAAAACATTCAAAAAAGGAATAAGTACATTATTTAGACTTTAGGTTCCAGGAGAGGAGAACAAATGAATATTTTCCACACTCTTACTTTGGTTCCCTCCATATTTCAGCACCCAAGGGCCAAGACAATTCACTTTCCCTTGTTACATCCCTGCATATATAGGACCTGGCTGTCATTTTTATTTTATATTTTAATGCTACTTCATATAGACTCATTACAGTGGGTAAATCAAGTATTAAGATTCCTACAGACATTTTCTGTAATTCATCTTTAGCCTCCCAAATGACTAGATAAACCAGATGTTCCCTAACCTTCCTAACTGATGAACCTTGACAAAGCTTCCACTGGCATGTTTTGTCTTCTCTTCCTGTAGCACTAAGTATGTCCTATTTAGATGGTGGACATAAGGAAATAAACTCTAGGATGACATCCTTGACATGTGCTAAGTGAATGGTTTAAGACATCAGCAACCAATATTGATTTCTACAACCCACAATTTGATTGACTGGTTGATTAACAGAATTACTGTGGCATTTTTTTCTTTTTACTTTCATAAAAAAGGGATTACATATTCTCATAAAGCTGACTCTGAAAAGATGAGCCAAGTAGACATATAAAGAGATGATGACTTCATGAGGGGAGACAGGTTAGCCTTGTACAATGGTAAAAGACTCCAGCTACCATTTCTGGACACACTTTGATTTCTCTCTTCTCACAGATGAATCATCAGACCTCTTTTTGCATCAGATTCGTTGTCTGTGAAATGAGTTCAGTCACAGAGATCCTGCAGTAAACCAGCAAGAATTAATTAATAAAACTCAATTACAAACATCTGTTCAAAAATTACATATAACATATAACTTTTAGTCAAGAAAAAAATAAAATGAATCCTATAAAATTTCAAATGCTATCCTAATACCAGGGTAATATATTTTGCCTCTTTGGAGTCATTGATAAATGACACAGGCACTTGAAATTTCTCCTTTATATAAGTTTATACATATCTATATATCTATATATAATATAGACATACATCCATAAGCTTGTATATGTGTTTTTATTCAGCACCACAAAAAGTTTTGAACAAATAAACATTTCACTCCTTCTACAAATAAATACACAATTCTATAAGTTGCCATAACCCAAAACATTCATTACTGGTTTTACAATCTCATGAGACTGGGGATTTTAAAACTTAATGTAGTTCAAATTTATTTCAAAAACTTAAAAAAATAAAAGATATTTAGATCACAGTTACTTCAAAATTTAGTTCAAAAACTTAAATTTAGTTTTAGTTCAAAAAACTTTAGTTAAAAACAAAAATAAAAGATATTTCCTTTGAAATGCATCTTTTCTAGAATGGTAGAACCTGGAAAGACTTTTAGATCATTGTTGAAAACTTACAAGAGATCGTAGGGCCAGTTAGTCTACCATAATTGTACATGTATAAGGATCTGTAAAGGAGTAGAGTTAGAGTTGGTTAAATGACTTGTTCAAAGTCAAAGACTACTTTTAGAGTCAGGATTTGAACCTTGCTCCTCTGATTACAATGCCCATTTGATCAATCTGTCAATCAAGAAGGATTTATTAAAGAACTGCTATGTGGCAAGCACTGTGTAAAGGCAATAGCAAATGGTTCCTTAGAGTTCATTTTCTAGAAGGGAAGACATGCACAAATATGTTTATTTAAGATACCTGACTTTGAAGTTAGGGGTTAGAGATAAGATTCTAGCAATTTAAGAGGTCAGGGATAGTTTCATATAAAAGGGAACCATAAATTACAAGAAGGGAACTTTAAGATGGAGAATATTCCAAGCATGGGGGGGGGGTTCAATGACACAGAGATGGAAAATGGAGTATTATTTAAAATGAATATCTGAAAAGAACATCTGATTATAGCTGGCATGGATGAGAGAATAACAAAATAAGGATGGGAAGATAGTGCCTGGCCAGGTTGTGATGAGTTTTAAATGACAGAGAAGTTTTCTCCTAGAGGTATATTAATTTTAGTGAAGAGAGATTTGAGCCAAGGAGGTCAAGTAGGAAGCTACTGTAATAATCAAATGGGAAAAATAAGTTTCAAATCTGTGAGAATGGTGATTGTGTGACTAGACTAGAGAGAAGGATGAATGACAAGATGTGGTTCTGGTAAAAACAACAAGCTCAGTCTACTGACAGGATACAAGTAATAAGTGAGAAAGTGAGAAGTCTATAAGACAGAGGTAGGAAATCTTGAGGACTATTAAGATGGAAGCACTCTTGACAGAAATAGAGAAATTCAAAAGAGGAATAGGTTGGCAGGGAAGAAATAAGAACAATGCTTTCTTTTGTTACAGCATGTTCCCTCTTTTATGCTTTACTATTAAAGTCTTCAAGAACCAAAAGGTACTTCCATTAGAATAGGACTTTAGATGAGCTGAAATTTCAAGGAAATGTTTTTTAACCTCTTAGAGATTCACCATCATCACCACATTCTTTATGTTTAATAATGAATTTTTTTCACAATTTAGACTCATTTTATTGGTTTTTTGGTGTTCCCATTTCTTCTTTTCCATCAGTCCTGATAAAAGAACCATCCTTTTTTCTTTGGTACTACAATAAGAAGCCAGGACAATTGATTTGTGGGACAAAAAAGGCAATAGCTGTTTCCAATAAACACTGATAAAGTCACCAATCATTCTCTGCTTCTGAAGTTGCTTGAAGCCAATTTATAAAACTAGAGCTAGTCCACACAAATGGCTGATGTCATGGTATTGACACTTGCACTTCAAAACCAATTATATTTACAGGTAGTGGGAGAAGACAGAACATCTGTGGAAAATCTGGTTGTTACATGGGTTGTAGTCCCTATTTTGTTTGTCCCTAAAGAGAGTCTTGGTCATTAAGCTATCTGGAAAGCTATTGGAATGCACACCAAAGTATTGGCTATCTCAAAAAACCATTAAAACTTGCATACTTTTTAACACTTCCTGAACTCTGATCAATCAAATGAGCAACAATAATTCCGAAGAATCAATGATTAAGTAAGTTATCCCCCTTCTGACCTGGAGAGGATGAGTGAAAAATGGAGATAGATAAACTAGAGTTGACGTATAAATAAACATGCATAAATAGATATATACATTATACATATCATATATAAATAGAGTATAGTTATTGATATATATATATATATATATAATATACATTTAGGCATATAGATTGATAATGTAAGGATAAGAATGAGTATATATAAATGATATCAGAGAATAGACATATATATGTAAATGAATAAAGAGATGCATTAGACATGATATGATGTGATATGGTTGAGATAAGAATGTTTTTGTTTGAGAATATTTGTTATGAATTTACCATTTTTCAACTTTTAGGAAAGTGAAAAGAAAGGAAAAAGAGAAATAGATTTTTTAATTGACTTTTAAAATACTCCCTAAACTTTTTTTATATTCTGTGCTATGCATAGCCATAATAGAATTTATGACATTCTTGTACTATTTAGACATATCTCAGCACTCAGCTGCATTCCCCCTCCCCATCTCTTCCTACTCTTGCCTATATCGATGTTATTATTTCATTTCTATCTCATTTTGGTTTTCTCCACTGTAATTATTCACTGTATCAATTAAGTTATCAAAATGTATTAAATACAAACTTACAATACAATGCATATTTACAACTAAAGAATTTGGGACACTTGCTTGATATTTTCAAACTTTTGAGTAAATATATTTCTAAGTAAGGAGTAGTTTATCAGTTGAAAGCTTCCTAAAGTTGAAAAACTCCTTTTAAGGAGGAATTCTTTGGAGTTTTCATCATCCTTATATTCTGCTTGAGGAGGACTCAGGTTGGTGGTGATATGAAGAGATCATATTCTGTGAAACAGCCTGAACCTTGAGTCAGGAGATTTGACTTCTTTATTCTGGATCTGCCAAGAATTGTCTGTGTGATCTTGGATAGAACATGGAGCCTCTAAGACTTATTTTTTACATATGTAATTGGGGATGATAGCATTCACAGCAACTACTACACAGGATTGTGGGGAGGCAAATATTTTTGCATATCTTAAAATTCTACATATATGTGAATCATCATTATTGTAGCAGGGAGAATTCTGGGTGACAATGTTAGGATAAGAGGAAAAATGTTGAGGGGTAGTTTGGGGAAAGGTGGGAGAAAACTCAACAACATCGAAAAAGATGAACCCCAAAGACAATAGTTTCCAAAAAGAATATGAAACCAAATTCTCCTAATGGCTTAATAGAAGATAAACCACATGATAAAGCAAAATTCAATTTCAAATAATATTGCCTTTCTCTTAGATTTTTAACAAAAGGAGAAAGAGGACAAGGAGACAATCATAGAATGTTTTGATACTTTTTATTCAAATGAATTACATATCAAGGCAGTAATGTAGTGTCTATTATAGCATTCAGGGTCTCTGACATACTCACTCACCAGCTGTGATTTCCCCTAAGGGTTTTAATGGGTTGGTGTAATATTTGTACAAAGCAATATTATCATTATCATAAATGTTTTCTAATTATTTCTTGGGATTAATGAAAGCATGTTGTATTATTGATGGATTAAGTACAATATTTATAAAACAGTGATAGGATTAAAGGGAAATAAATATGTATATCTTTCTCAATATGTAAATAATAAATATTCATTTCAGTCATCCATTTTGTTGAAAGCAGTTTAAATATATAATAATTCCAGTACATTTTAATTACTTAGGAAATATTTCAATTATCTGCTTTGACTTTGGCGTGTGTATATGTCTAGTTTCCTTTTCTAAAATCTTATTAAAGTTTCACTGATTTTTGTAAATTCTCCACTTTTATTGTTCAATAGTCACCACTACTCCCACTTCCATAGACCATTTCTGACCATCTGCATTTCCAGTACAAGCAATATTTTACAGTTTAATCCTGGGTGTTTCCTTTCAAATGTAGGAACTAAAGAACTTGTGCAATGGACAATAATATTGTGAGTTGATCAACCATGATGGATGCAGATCTTACCATTAGTTCAGAGAGCTAGGACAATGTCATTAACATTCAGAAGTAAAAAATACCCACAGAATTTAATGAACATTGTGGTCACTTTGAAAAATTTTTCTTATTTTTTTTCTTCCTATCCAATGGTTTTATTTCTTTTCCCTTAGTCCTAATTTTTCTTACACAAAATGACTAATAAATAATCAGGCTAAACACAATATCCATATACAATGTTCACTACACTATTCATTGCTGAGGGGACAGGAGGGAAGGGAGAAGGAAAGAAAAGTGTATAATATAAATATGCAACTGCAATGAATGTTGAAAACTTTCACATCATGTAATTGGAAAAATAAAATTCAAATATCAATAAAAAAGAACATGTCTTATCTTCAAAGGCTTCAAGAAGGTGCTGAAAGTTGGAATATGGACCTCAAGTTTCCCTGGAAGCAAAACAAATTTTATTTCATGGGTTTTCCATCTGACTAGATATTCCATACTCTCTCAATAATGTCAGAAATTAATCTGATCACACTTGTATATACTAAATCACTTTTATTTAACAATAGAATTCTGTTGAACATTTCTAACTGGTTATGTGTATATGTATACACATGCATGCATGTATAAACATTTTGAAATACACATACAAATACAAAGCAATCACAACTATCTATCTATCTATCTATCTATATAATCTCATACATGATAGTATAAATTGTACAATTCTGTTCTATGTCTCTGTTCCTATTATTTTGCATTTTTATTTATTATTCTGAGACCAAAGATGCTAACTTTATCACACTAAGCTCCCTAAAGTGCCTAACACCATGTTTTGCACAGTCGTTAGCAGGAATCTATAATTATCACAAACCTAATCAATTTTCTTATGTTCCTAGCTTATATAATTGAAGTGTGAGATGTTAGGATTTTATATATCACAGATGTTGGGTATCTTACCCCATTAAAATAATAATATTTAAAATTATATCTTAATATTCTACTTGTGGCAGCATAGAGATGTCTAAAATTCCTTCCAACTCTAAATCTACAATTTTATGAAATAGAATTTTAGGATACTATTATTGATATTTACAGTTATATTTCATAAGCCAGCATTTTCTTTCTGCTAAGAACTAGGTTAGCAGATATAAACAAAGAAAAAAACTCACTAGCTGGTTCATAGGATCATAGGATTATGGTAAGGACATATCATGGACATAGATCTTGTAGTAGTGAAAACAATCTCCTAAAAGTTAATGAGAACCAAGGATTCATAAAATTTGTTGCCATCTCCAATCCTTTTCAATACTCTTTAGTCATGCTCTTCTACTTACTTCAACAATAAACATGAGACAGGCTGATCTAGAGTAAATTGAATATTGAACATTTTACAGTCCAGCTCATATCTTTAGCACAGTTCTTTTACACATAAGATGATTTCTTAAATGGTCAAAATGAATCATTATTTTTTTTAAAAGATGAACAACTCAGAACAGAAAAGAATAGGAAAAGGGTTAGGTTAGTTATAAAGTGACTACCTCAAATCAAGATTATTCTTTTGACTTGGGAATGACTCTCTTTGCATCAGTTTCACCAGAGTTTAGCTTAATTAGCTTAGGAAAAAAAAGAATTTTAGTGTTTTTTCCATGTAGTTTCAATTTTAATTGCTATTTATCAACCTGTCTATTGCATTACCTCCCTCACAAGAACTATATAAATAGAATAAATAATAAGAAAAAAGCAAACAATTCAAACTGAATTATATCAAAACTCAGATTCAATATGGTTACTAATATTTGTCTGGAACTTTCACCTATTACTTTCTTGTCCAGTATAACATGATGAAAGATCAGGAAAAAATTACAAATAATAAAAACAAGGAGTTCCTTAGGACTACATAGGAAAAATAATAACATAAAACAATATTGCAATTATTGTGAGTCCCCCTCCTAATAAGAGGGTAAAATTTCGACAAACTATTGTGAAGTTAGAGAAAGAATAATTCCCTGTTTAGCTTATACTCTGAAAATCTTACTGTTTCTAGTATAAGCTGATGCTGCCATCCACTGAATCAAATTCTCATTTGTGGTTCCACTTGTATCTTCCTAAAGATAGTGCTAGTATTCTTTCCACATGATACTGCCTTGAGGCAACATGCCTTGGGGCTAATCAGCACATTTTCAGCTCTTTTGTTGGTAGGATCTGTACTATAAAAGTAATACAGACTTAAGGGTTGCTCAAATGAATCTATAGCCTTTTTATTTGTTTCTTTCAGGGAGAGGTATCTAACACTTTCTTATAGTGGGGTTAATGAAAGTAAAGTTCTTTTACCCTTTACCTTCCACAGGTCTCTCCAATCCTATCTTCACTAAATAATATTTCCCCTCCCTTATTGAAATAATTTCCATTTTACAGATGAGAAAATTGAAATTTGCAAAAGTTTTCTCAATGTCACAAAATTTCTAAAAGACAAAATCAGCAATGTGGATTTTAAAAACAATGAGGAGTATTTTTCGCTATATTATGTGACAACTTTAAGAAGTAAAATTTTTTAATGTTTTTATTTGTTTGTTCATTTTAAATTAAACTACATTTTAAAATGGCATACTAAGCCATAAATGAATCATATCATGAAGATTTATGGTTCATGAAGTCTTGTTTACTTTAACCACAGGAACCTGGAGATCATATCTGAATCAATACAATTATAAAGGCCAAAAAGATTTGGAGTGGTTATTAGGCTATATATGGCTTTAGCCCTAAGTTCACTGGGAAACTCTATTCATGGGATTGTAGCTTTGGAAGGGAACTTAAAATGTGCATATTCTATCCCCTTCATTAAACCAATATTGATACAGACATGGGTGTTCAGAGGCTTGCTTGAGATCACTTTTACAGTAATTTCCATATTCATGATTTGAAGCCAGGTCATTTGACCCATCAAAATGCTTTTTTTCCCAAGTAATTTTTGCCATTCTGGCTATCTTTCTCACTCAGAATGACTCATTATCTCTGTTCATATTTTTGGTTGATTGATTGTTGACATTACTGGTTTAAGAACAGTTATATTATTTAACCTATACTAATATTGTTTCAGAAAATTATTATTTTGATCTTAGTGATTCAATTCTGACTACCATAATAATTCAATGATAGAATAGTAAGGCAGTCTTTGGGTTTCAAATTTTGCCATCTCCTAAATATTTTGGTTCTTATTTTTTCCATTTTCCATAATAAGAAGAATAGAATGTGAGTCAAAATGCATAAGAGTAAGTATCAGGGTCTTTAAAATCAAAATAAAATGAAATGTGCAAAGTCTACTTTTTTTCAGTGAATTTACAACGTAAGCTTTAGTATTAATAGAAATGATAGCTGATGTCTATACTTTAAAGATCTTTATATGCATTATCTTATTTGACTAAACTCATTTTTTTGACAAGTGAATATTATAGACAGTGTTCTGGGAGTTAAGTAAATCATTAGACAATTCTGGTAATTTATTTTTCTGTCCTTGTGGATAACATGGATATATATATATATATATATATATATATATATATATATATATATATATATATATATATATATATATATATCTGTATATCTGCCTGGCTGGTACTTCAATATCTGGTTAAAAGCAGATCCAATAATTCATAATGAATTGGTGTTAACTTGAAATAAGGTGACCAGGATAACCTCACAAGGATACACCCTTGATCCCATTCTGATAAGCTGATATGCAACCTAAATGATGATGTAGAAGGTATATTTAGCAAAGGTACAAATGACAACAAACTGTAAGGGAAAGTCAGCACCTCAAAATATTTACTGTTGGTGAAATATAGTAAGATAAAATGTAATAGAATAAATGTAAAGTTTACATTTAGATTTTAAAAAATAAACTTTATAATAAAAGATGGAGGAGAGATAGCAGAAAGCATTTTGTTATGAAAAATATCTGGGGACCCCAATTCAATATGGTAGACTCCCAATTCAATATGAGTGAACACAGCATGACTTGACAGTGAAAAAAAGCTAATGTTACATTAAGAACATGACAAGGGAGGAACGAGCTTCATTGTACAGTTCTCTATCAGATGAGCTGGATATTATTCTAACCAGTAACAAGCGTGAAATTTTAGATAGAAAATTGAGAAACTGGAATATATTCTTAAGAAGATGGCTGGGAGATTGTGAAGCCTTCGTACTAGACCATGTAAGGAAGAGTTAAATGAATTTAGGAGGCAATGATTAGAGAAAAGAAGGATTACTAGAAATATGGAAATTATTTTAAAGTGTTTGAAGGTCTGTACCAAGGAAAATGCAATATGCTTATTTGATTCAGGATCAGAATTTAAGCAAATGAGTATAAGATGCAGATAGATTTAGTCTTAATTTAAGGAAAAAATATCAGAACAATGAAATAATTTTCCAAAGAACACAGTGACTAAGTGGAAAAAGCTGGGAGTAAGACCCAATTCTAACATTGAACACAATGTCCTTTTAACTTACTTTTCTGAATCTTATAAATATTTTCCATAATAGCTAATATAAAAAGTATTACTCATAATATACATTAAATTTTCAATTCTATGTAATTTCCCTAAGATCTGTTTCCATGGTTCCTCTCATTATACCTTCCCAAATGACTGTGGCACCAATGAATTGCGGTTGACATAATATCTGAGGACAAACTATAAGCTCAGGTGTTTCATGTTTTCTAAACTTTAGGTGGAAGAATAGGAAATAAATAGCTCATCCTGTACTCTCGATCAAACAGTTCAGAATCTAAGGAATTGGTGCTATGGGAATTTTGTCTACCCTTACAATGAATTGCTTTAGGATTTTTGAGCTTTCATAAAGGTAACGTGTGATGAGATAGAACAAACATGTATTCCATTTAATTTATATTAATTGCCACCTCAAAATTTCATCATTCAGTTATTTCTATCATTAAGGCAATGAAATCATATCAACTATGTTGGGATCAATAGATAATGTGTGTTTGATTTGAATGAATTAAAAAGTAGTCAATTTGATACAGCTTATAGAATGGAAGGGAATATTATACCAATTATCTGATTAATTTGATCAATGAGGTCATATGAACTGGATGATTTGCAGCAGAAAATGGACATTGAGAATTAAATATATGGATTAGCTGTATACATTGGCCAAATGGATTTCAAATGTTTCACACCATTGTATCAACATGTTATGGTCATTTTACTTCCTTCTACAAAAAGCTATATCTCTTCATTGTGTCCAAGTCAAAAATCATGTGACTATGTTTGGAAAATATTTGAAAAATGAGTTAATTTCACAACTTAAGAATTTCTATTAACTGTCCTATTATAGAAACCCAAGATTTTTCAAAATAAATTACCTCTTGAGCTTCATCAAATAAATGAAATCCTATTCCAGGTTACTCTAGTTTTCAGATATGTGACTATACCTGATATTTTAAATGTATTATCTACATTGGGATCAAATTCTATAGTTTTCATTGATATCAAGACCAGAAAAGCTAAGGGACAGCTTGAGGAATTGGGTATGTGCTAATGATACTGATTTTGAAAACTATTATAAACTTATGAGAAGAACACTGTCCTAGTTGCTGAAGGAGATTCCTACTTACTATCTTATGTACCACTATCTACTTGGGGGGAAAGACCTATGCACATATAATATTTATATGTAAGTACTTTAGGAAGATGTGAACAAAGTGCTATGTGATATACAAGGGGAAATATATGTTCTTCCAGTCAGATATTCATTTCCCATACTATTGTTTGGTTACATTAAAAGACAAGCTTAACCTTGCAAATAAAACCAAGTTTGCTGTATTCATCAAGAAGGCTGAAAAAAATAAAATATCAACAAAGAATAACACTATAAATAGATTTTAACATTTCCACAACTCATTCTAGATTGTGGCAGAGGCACTACAGTTCAATCGAAATGTTAGCTGCATATTAGATGGGAAATCCAGTTTCTCACTCCTTTTTATCCTAATCCACATCAGGTTGTATGCTTCCTAAAATCAAGTCTTATAAAAAACTAGACTTCAAGAAACCACTGAAATAGTTCTGAGATGAGGGGCAGGGGGCAACAATACTTTGTTACAATTTGATTGAGAGTCTGGCTACAGATACATGACATTTTTGCCCACAAAGTGATTGGAACTGTTGCCAGGGATTGGAAAAGTAAATGAAGTTCCAAGTTGCTCTAGTTTCCAGATATATGACCAAGAGACATCAAATCTATCCAAAGTAGTCTATTGGGTTACTTGGTTGGAGGTCAAACTGTCACTTGTATGCCAAGTGAATCTCACCTTACTTCAGAGAAGGGAGGAGAAGATGGTGGGATGGGGGGGCGGATTGCAAAAAACAGAGATATAGAGACAGAGACAATAAGAAGCAGAGACAGCGAGACAGAGAAAAAAATCAGATTGGAACAGTGGGAAACAGAGATAGAGAGAGGGAGAGTTATATTTAACAGAAAAAGGGAGATTCACTGATTCAAAGGAAAAATTTTTGCTGGGTTAATTCATCAATTAACTGAGTCTTCTGGTACATATTATATAATATGTATTAAGAATATAATATAGATTGATACATAGCTAGAGTTATGTAAGCACAAAACAAAACCTATAAATGTGTGTATAAAAGCATTTATATATATAAATATATGAATATATATAAAATACCATTATACTTCATATTATCTTTTTGAAATTTTATTAAGTTGAAAGCAAAGAAGAAAACCATTTTTTATTGTTACTCTTTCATAAATTGTGCATTGCTAGCTATACTTGGGACAATAAAAAAGAACAAGATTTATATAGAATCACACTAAAGTCACTCCAGGTGATTTTAAGAGATGTACAGAAAAGGGTAGAAGCCATCCTATCCTAAGCACATGATCATATACTAAGACTTGAATGGGTTTACTAAGTTTCTAGGTGATAGAACTGCATTATTGCATTTTGGAGAAAGCTTTTTTTTCATACCTCAAGAGGAGAATGCCTTTTTAGGGGCAAAAGGTCATAGAGTTTCCCCATTATCCTCATAATTTCAACTCAGTCATCCTCTCTATTTAGTGTTTACTAACATTTCCACTTATGATAGGAACTATATTCCATTCACTAAAATAACCTTCACTAAAGGATTCCTAAATTTTCTTGTTCTCTTACTTTTCTACTAGTAAAATAACACTTAGAAATTTTTACTTTAAAATGTTTATCAAAACACACAGCATGGAAAAAAATGGGGATAGGAAGAGCAAGGAACAAAAAAGGAAAGTTTAAAAATTTCAGATCTTTTCAGAGTTAGTCCTGTTTTATCAGTTACAGGGTTGAGGGGAGTATAAACTATGTCTTTATTTTCTTCTTTACTGACTCCTTCCTAAATGTTGCCCTTCTGCCAGTCTCATTTTCACTTTAGATTAGTTCTAAATCAATAGCTAATTAATTAATTTGCCAAAGCTGTGTAATATCTTTTTGTCAAATTATTTTCTCTAAATCTAATTTCTTGTTGTCTGAATCTAGAACCTGTGAAAAATATAGCTGTGTACTTCTCCCTTCCCCTTGCAAATCTGTTCTCTTGGATTTTCAAATGATGCACCAATCCAGTATCTTTGCCAAGACAATCCCAAATGGGGTTACAAAGAGTCAAACAGGACTGAAACAACTGAACATCAAAAGCCTTGATTTAGATTGTTAGAGCCTGAGAGGACCTTAGAGATTATCTAATTCAACAACCTTATTTAATAGGCTAGGAAACTGAAACCAAATGAGATTAATTGACTTATCTGAGGCTACACAGCTAGATAGTTGCTGGAAGAGCTGAAACTCAAATCTAGTTTTGCCTAATTCCTTTTTTTTAATATTCTTTCTACTCATCATTTATCTTTTACATATCACATTCTCTCACCACAAAACTCTGAAAGCATACATCAACAAAAATCACTGCCATTTGCAAAAAGGCAAAAGGCTGTCTTCTTTGGTCACACACACACACAAAAACTTTATTGACATAAGTAGAAAAAGGAAGAAATAGATTTGTGGAGTGAAGCTGATGGTACAATTTTAGCAGATGGAAAAGAGATAACTGAACTACTCGATTCCAATTTTGTTTTTATAATCTCTACAGGGAAGAATAGCCTTTAAAAGGAAAAGCAAAGCCCAACTGGTGAGGAGGAAATTGAAGCAAAGGAGACAAAAAGAATATCCAGCTCTTCTCCATAAATGCCTTAGTGAAAGAACTTGCAAACTTAGTTACTAAATTACTAAAGTCCTAGAAAATATTGAAAATGTAATTTTTGAATGACCATAGATAACTTTTATAAACCAATGATGAATGTGAGAGGTGTCCTAATGTTCCAATTTTCCTAAAAGTGTAAAGTGTAGATTGCACAAACTTCTGCCAGGCTGTTTTGTCTTTCTATGGGTAATGGTTAGCTTTTTTTTTTAAGTAAGAATATCTTCTTCATCACAGGAATTATTCCCATTAAAGGTCAAGCTGGAAGTGGGATTAGTCATCACTGTGGGATGAGAGGAGTTGACATTGCTACTCCCAGAAGTTTTGGGTTCAGAAAACAAGGTCTTTATCTGGATTTGAGAAAGTTTCTGGTTTCTGTAGCGGCAATGGTTTAACTCTCCTAGCAAATGCCTCTCTTCCCTCTCCCTCAGAATGCTCTGTCACTTCAGAAGTGAGTCCTTTTTTTTTTTAACCAGGGGCTCAGGTTTTTGCTTTTAACAAAAACATTGTTGTGTATGAATGATCTTTTCCAATGATCAACCAACTTCTCTAATTTTTACTCAATATCAAATTGGTGATGATAGCTTTATAGTATAATTTGAGACTGGATGCTCTTAGTCTTCTTTCTATGACTTTTTCATCAATATTTGCAATCTGTTCTACTTTCTACTTTATAGAAAAAGAGAAACAATATTGGGATTGAGTAGCTCAGGTCTATGTGTTTTTGCTAACAATATGATATCTGTCTCAGTCACCAGACCTATTTCTTTCATATTCTAATTCTTATCTTGATAAAATAAAATTTATTGTCAAAGAAGACAGATTATTTGAGGCAGTGTTTTCTATTGTTGCTCTATTGTTTTTGGAATTTTCATTCCTCAAAAATGAATTTTGTGATTATGTTTTTCCTCTTACAACAAAGTCCCTTGGTGGTCTGGTATGGCAATGAATAAGTAAAATGGCATTTTGATTTTTATTGCATTAGTATAGCTTAAAATAAGTAATTAATAGCTTCACAATTTTATTTGGTTATAGTAATACAGTTTCCATTTGTGACTTGGTAAGTGCATGCCTAAATATTTTATAATTTATATTTCATACAGTTATTGTGAATAGAAGTTCTCTTTCTATCTCTGTTGGCTTTGTTGAAAATAATTTGTGTGTTTTTATTATATATCTTAAGATATATCTTAAAATAATACTATAGCATTATCTGCAAAATGAATAGTTTGTGATTAATCTTATTGTTTATTCTAAATTTATTTTTCTTTTGCCATAATGTCATTTCTGGTAATTTTTAATATAATAGTGGTGATGATAATGGATGACCTTGTTTTACTCCTGATTTTCCTAAGAAGAACTCTATTTATTCTCATTATGTATAAATCTAGTTTTTCTTTTGTTTTAGGTACATATAATTTATTATAATAAAGTTCCATTTATTTTAACATCTTTTATCATAGAACTGAGTTTTATGATTTTGTCAAAAATATATTGATATATATATATATTCATTCTTATTATTGATATGGCATATAATTTTATAATTTATCTAATATTGAGGTAATCCTGAATTCTTGACCTAAACTAAACTAGTTATAGCAGTCTGTTTTATATACTGTTAATTTTTAGAAATTGTTTAATAGCTTTAAGAAAATAGATCTATGTTTTGCTTTCTTTGATTTGTCTTTGCCCTAATTTGTTATTAAGAATTCAATTTTAGGGCACAGCTAGGTGGCAAAGTGGATAGAGCACCAACTCGAAAGTCAGGAGAACCTGAGTTCAAATGTGACCTCAGACACTTAATAATTACCTAGCTGTGTGACTTTGCACAAGTCACTTAACCCCACTGTCTTGCAAAAAAAAAAAAGAATTCAATTTTATCCTTGCAGAAATTTGGTAAAATCTTTTTTGTTACAAATAGTTTATAAAGTATTAGAATTAATTTTTGTTTGATTATTCAATAGAATCCAATTTTAGATTTATATGTTTATTTCTTTCCATTTCATATGGCTTATTCTTTGTATTTTTTCTGAGATTGGTTTATTTAAATTTTATTTAAATTTTCTATATTTTTGTATTAATCTAGTCATTTTACAGTTTTTAAATAGTTATTAATTTTTATTTTAATTTTATTGACATATAAATGGGTAAAATAATTTCTCATAAATTTCTTTATTTGTTATTAATTTTAGCAACCCTGTTTTCATTATTTATACTAATACTCTAAACTTCCTCTGACCTTTTTTAATATCAGTCTTATGATGTAGAATTTTTTTTAAATCCTAGTTTTTTTAATACTCACACATATTTATATTATTTTTTAAGTTGAAGTTTAAGTGGAATATTTTGACTTACTATTCTTATTGCTATTATTGTTTTTGTTTTATGACCATGTCACTGATCTGATATTTCTCCTTTTTGTTTGTGATAGTGTTAATAGACATGTTACCCATATGTTATTTAGCTTCGCCTCTCAGTATTTAAATATTATGTTGTTCAGTTCATATGTTATTGTTGATGATAATTCATCTACAGTACCTTTCAGCACAACCAAACATGACTAGTACACCAGCTTTTCAACTTCACCTGAAACATTATAGCTTTTATTCTAGTTCCATATTTCAATAACATTTGAATCTTTATCTTTCAAGTGTATTTCTTAAAAACAACAAAATGTTGGATTTGGCTTCAACTCACTCTGTTATCCTTTTCCACATTATGGGAGATTTCAGTCCACTCAAGTTCATTGTAATGATAATTAATTGAATATTTCTCTTCATTCTACTCTCTTATAATTTTCCTCCCTTTGCCTTCCTCATACATCTATTAACAAAGAAGAAAAGTATAGTGAGAAAGAAGTTTATTCAAAACTAGTCATCTAGATTTAATGAAATCTACTTTTCAGACTTCTGCTCCTCTTCTTCCCTTTCTTGACTCCAATCAAGTTATTAAATCTTCGTTTTATTTTCCCCATCTCAATTTCTTGATTTCCATCATCTACCCACTGAGGTTAGAGTTTGTTTTGCCATTGACTCTTCCTTCTCATAATCTGCCCTATTTCACCATCTGTACTATGTCCACAGATCATTTTAATTTAATACATTTTAACTTACTTAATACATTTCATAGCATATAATCCCCTTTTTATGTCTATATATATTTGTAAGTATGTATCATATATATTTATGTGGTTTCCTTATGTGTATACTATCATATTGTATTTTTGAATTTCATATTCCAAGATCTTCTCTTTTTTATGTGATATCTGACAAATCCTGTATGATATTGATGGTGGCAGTTTTCTTTGATAAATAAGTTCTATATTGTGTTTTTAAAATGTTCGTGGAGTTTTCTGTTTGATAATTCTTCCAGGTACTGAGCAGTAAATGTTGCCTATTTTTACTTTGCCATTCAATGCTAGAAGTTCTGGAAAGTTTTCATTCTAAGTTTATTGAATTAAAGGAACTAGGTGTTTTCCCCACTCTGTGTTCATGTGGCTGTGTGTATGTGTGTGCATTTGTGCATGTATGTGCAGGTTTGTATCTTCCAGGATTTCAAACAATTTTTCCATTTTCTGTCCTGAATTAGTTGTACAGGTTGATTGTTTTTTTTTGAAGTAACACATCTTTTTTTTCAATCTTCTAATTTGATTTTAGAAATCTTTTTAGAGTTATTTCTCAAATAAGATGGTATTTTAAAACTTTTTTGCCATGGAAACTTTTTGAAATCTAGTGAATTATGGGATCCCTTTTTCAAAATTTAGCTGCAAGAAATAAAATACATGGGGTTTCAAAGAAATTTTTAAAAAATTCTCTAAATGCTTTCCTCTAAATCTTTCATTTAATGTATGTTAGAAATTTTAGAACCTTATTAGATTTCTTCCAGGTATGCAAGTTGATCTTGTAATCAAATTGTGTTTTGCTTTGAAATATTTCTTATAGATAAGGTATCATTTATGTCCTCTGAATTATGTCTTTTACTTCTTTGGATTCATAATGTGTCTTTAGTATGAGTATTCTTTTTTCTACTATTTTTTTCCAGAATTAAATCTTGATTTGTGATTTTTGAGTCAGGACCATTCTCTATATACACATCAGAGCCTAGTATCCTACTAATCTGTATTTCCTAGGGTCCTTCTGCTATTATCTCTGGACACTGATAGTTGTTTTTTTTTTTTTTTCCCCAAGAAGGATTCCAGGCTAGGGAGCCAAAATTTTCAGGGGCCTAAGGTCTTGATTAAGGTTAGGGTTTGATCACTGCCCTTCTAATCTTACTGAGCTCAATATTGTTCTGTCATGGTTTAAATTTTAGTACAGAATTGTAGGTTTTTCCCTAGTCAAAGTTCTAATAGAAGACATCTGGTTCTTAGACCTTGTCAGTTAACTTAAAAATCTCCTTTGGTTAACATCAAGAGCATTATAGGATATTCAGAACTCACGAACTTATTTTTCAATTGTACATCCTAATCCCAATTTGTGCCTTTATCAATATCCTTAATGTGGTTCAGAGTGATACAATTCTGGTTCTCACCTGATGTCTACTCTGATCCAATCTGCTCTTTGCTATGATGTTCAAGAACATGAACAGGATCCCAGATGCCACTCATTTATGTGCTCATAAAAACAGAACTGCCAGTCTGTCCCTCTTCTGTGGCACAGTTTTGAACTGCATTTGTGACTAGGAGAATTCTTCTTGGATGTTCTCAACTAGAGTCCCTTCTCTATGTCCATAAATTATTATATTTTCCCTGTAGAGACAAAGGCTAGTAAAAAGTATGTACTCTTTTTTTTCTCTTTGGAATTCTTAATAACAATTCAGTCTGATTCTCTTTCCCAATAAGTGAAAGAGGAATTTTGGAAGACAGCTAGGTTATCCTTCATACTCAAATATCTTTGCCTATTTCCCTTAAGGAGATTTCCAAGGGTATCTGTAGCAGGAATTCATGTATTGTGTAATCAGAATAAGCACAACTCCCATTTATTTATTACTTTGGGATTACATAGGTAATTTATGTTTTCTCATTTTATCCTTATGATGACATTGAAGGTAATGGACTTCTATGGCCCATTTCAAATCCAAGACATTGTGATCATATGGAAATATAAGTAAGTTTGTATATGGATCAACTTTCTCTACTTGATATTTATTAATGTCTCTTCATCCTACAGTAGTTGAAATTTAAACTGCAGGCATTGAGAAAAATGAAAAGCTATCATTTAAGTTTGCAGGCATTTTTCTATAGAAGACCTTTCTACACTTTGCTATCATACTATTTCTTTATAATTCTACATATTACTGCTTCTCCAAAAGAAGTCTAGCATGCCTGATAGCCAGAGGGGATACTGAGAAAAGGGGTGAATCGAAGTAAGGAAGGGACTGTTTTTCTTTTAATAGCAATGTCTGGTCCCCACCAAGCTATAATATCTACTGTATTTCTACAAAAGTATGAAATATTCTTTATGCTTTGAGAGGAGATGAAAATATAACAAATATTGTCTATTGATTGTTTTATTTAAATAGGTCTATTTTTACTATTAGAAACCTAAGATGGGAATTTGTGATGCTCAGGTAATAAATATTGTCTATTACCTGTTGATTGTCTTATTCAAGTAGGCCTGTTTGATTATGAGAAACCTAAGATGGCATTGTGATATTCAGATAATAAAAGATGAAGAGTCTACATGAGAAATCTAAGGAAGAGATAAATAGTCTTGGAAAAATGACAATAAATTATTACATTTAATTTTTAAAATGTAGACAAATTGAAATTTGATTCACTCTATTTCTAATTTGAGTACAATTGTTTCATTTTAAAAGGAATTCTTTTATGACATAAATGTGATTATGATACTTTAACCAGGGAGAGCAAAACCAATGAAAGAAAATTACAGACTGATTTTCTTAATGAATATTAGTGCAAAAAATTAAATAAAGCAATGACAGAGATATTACAGTAATATATCCCAAAGATCATATATGCTGTCCAGGTAGGATGAACATTAAAATTCAGGACTGGTTCAATATTATGAAAATTATCATCATAATTGACTTCATCAATAACAAAAACTATAAAAATGGACGATTATATCAACAGATGAAGAAAAAGCCTTTGACAAAATATATTACTAGAACCTATTTAAAAAGGATTAAAACACAGGAATTAATGGCACCTTTATTAAAATAACAAGTAGAATCTATCTAAAATCAAGAGTAATCATTATCTGTTAAATATAAATAAATTTGAAACTTTCCCAATAAAATTACTGATGAAATAAGGATTATGTTATTATCAAAATTATTCAATATTGTACTGGGAATTCTAGCTATAAAAGTAACACGAGAAAAATTAACTGAAGGAATAGAAATTGACAATGAGGAAACAGAACTATCATTCCTTGCAGACTAGATGATGACATACTTAAATAAACCTAGAGAATCAACCAAAAAACCCCAAAACAATTAAAACTTTAGGAAAATTGTAGGATATGAAGGAAACACACATAAATCAGAAGCATTTCTGTTTACTACCCCCCAAAGCCCCACATAAAGAGGCAGAAAGAGAAATTCAATATTTGATAGCTTTAAAAAAATATAAAATACTTGGGAACTTACCTACCAAGGCAAACTCAGCATCTCTATGAAAATTACAAAACATTTTTTCACACAAAACAAGACAGATATAAACAATTTGAGAAAAAGTACTCATTGGTAGGTTGAGCAATAAAAATGACCATTCTACCTAAGTTAATTATATGGTGATATACTAATCAAGGTATACATACATACATACATACATACATACATACATACATACATATATATATATATATGTACATTTCTAGAAAAATAATAACAAAATTTATCTGGAAGAACAAAAGCCAAAGAATATTAAGGGAATCAATAGAAAAATATAGTCTAGGAATACTTGAGTCAAAACTATTTTTGAAAGTGATAATCCTCAAAAAAATTTCTGAGTGTGGATAAGATTTCAAGAGGTCTATCAGTGGAATGTATTAGTATCCAATATACAGTACAAAAATTCTATAGTAATATAGTCCTTGCTAACTTAAAGTTCCATGCTTTGGGGATCAAAAATCACTTTGGGAGAAAAGTTGCTAGGAAATTTTAAAAGCAGTTTGGAATAAAGTCAGCATAAATCAATATCTTACAGTGGAAACAAATTAGGTCAAAAGAGATAAATGATTTAGACATGAAGGGTGATATCATAGTAAATTAGAGGAGAATGTAAAAGTGTCCCTGTCAGTTCAATAATGAAGAGTTAATCATAAAAGTACAATAGAACACTTGAAGTAAAATGCATTATTTTGATTAAATGAAATTAAAAAGTTTTTTACAAATAAAACTAAAAGCAATTAAAATCTAAAAGGAAACTGGAAAACATTTTACAGTGTTTATCTGATAAAGTTCACATTTCTTTACATACACATATGAGTGTGCATATACATATATATATATATATAAACATTGCATATTTAATTGAGTCTAATTTATAAAAATAAAACCAGTCCATAGTTGACAACAAATAAGGGTTATGAAAAGAGTTTTCAGAAGAAGAAGAAATGAAAGCTATTAATAGATACAAAAAAACTGCTCTAAATCACTACTGATTAAAGAAATGCAAATTAAAATACCTCTCAGATACCACTTTACACCTATCAGATTGACTAACATTAGAGAAAGAAAAAAATGGCAAATTCTGCAAGGTATGTGAAAAATGCAAGACACTATTGCACTGTTGGTGGAGTCATGAATGAGTCAAACCATTCTGAGGAATAATTTGAAATTGTTCAAAGGGTTATAAAACTATGCATACTATTTGATTTATAAATATTACAAATTATATCCCAAAGACATTAAAGGAAAAAAAAGGAAATGATTTATTTTTTAAAAGTATTTGTAGGGTGACTAGGTGGCACAGTGGATAGAGCACCGGCCCTGTAATCAGAACTACCCGACTTAAAATCTGGTCTCAAACATTTAATAATTACTTGGCTGTGTGGGCTTGGGCAAGTCACTTAATCCCATTGCCTTGTTTAAAAAAAACTAAAAAAAAGTATTTGTAGCAAATCTTTTTTTGCTAGTAAGCAATTGTAAATTGTAAATAGCTAAATAAATTGTTGTTATATAATGTGATGTTTTTATATGATTGTGATGGAATAATATTTTGCTACAAGAAAAGATTAGTAGAGTAACAAAATTCATCTAGAGGAACACAAAATCAGTAATATCAAGGAAATTAGTGAAAAAAATAGAAAGGTGGCCAATTGTATCAGATCTAAAACTATATTATAAAGCAACAGTCATCAAAACTATTTGGTATTGGAGGAATAGAGTATTGGATCAGTGTACTAGATTTGATACAAAAGAAACAGTAATAAAAGACTACAGTAATCTCTTTGATAAAGGAAAAGGTTCCATTTTTTAGGATAAAACCTCATATGTGCAAAAAAATTAAAGCAGTTCTTTTTGTAGAGGCAAAAATTGGAAATTGAGGGGATATGGATCAATTAGGGAATGGGTGAATAGAACGTGATAAATGAATGTGATGGAATAGTACTGTTCTATAAAAAATCATGAGTTGGTGAATTTCAAAACAGCCTGGAAAGACTTTATTGAACTGATGTTGAAGTGAGAAGAACCTAGAAAACCTATTCCACATTAACAGCAACAATTGTGTGGCAATGACCCATGACAAACTTAGCTCTTCTCAGTAGTTCAATGGGCAAAAACAATTGTAAAAGACTTTCAATGAAAAATTCCATCGCACCTCTCAGCAATTCAGAGAGCTAGGACAATTGTATTAGACCCGTTACAGAATATGTTATTTCCAGCCAAAGGAAGAAAAACAAAACAAAACACACACACACACACAATAACCCTTCATAATCTTATGAACACTTTATAAAAAGTATCTATTATGTATATCTTTCCCTTACTCCTAATTCCTCATACTGAAAATAACTAATCTATAAAGTTATTTATTAAAATATGTATGTAAAATGCTAGCTTGACTGTTCACAGTTGGGGGGAAGTGGGTGGGAAGGGAGAGTGGAAGGAACTATTGTATCTTAAATGTATATATATATATATATATATATATATATAATATATATGCAAAATATACAAAAAATACAAAAAAATTTCCATCCACATCCAGAAAAAGAATTATGGCATATGCCATCATAAGTCTTTTGAAATTGTCTTTGATTATTGTACTGCTGAATTGATGAAAGTCCATCATAGTTGATCATCACTCCATGTAGCTGTTAGTGTTTAAAATATTATTCTGGTTCTGCTCATTTCACTCCACATCAAATCATGCAAGTCTTTCCAGGTTTTTCTGAAATTCTGTTCCTCATGATTTCTTATAGAACAATAGTGTTTCATCACATGCATATACCACAATTGGTTCAACCCTTTCCCCAGTTGATCCTCTCAATTTCCCATTCTTGTGACTACAAAAAAACCTGTTATGAATATTTTTGTGCATGTGGAATTTTTACCCATTTTCATGATCTCTTCTGGATATAGTCCCAGGAATATTATTGCTTGATCAAAGGGTATGCAAAGTTTTATTGTTCTATGAACATAATTCCAAATTGCTCTCTAGAATGGTTAGAGAACTGATAAACTCTGCGCAGATTGGATAGTTAGCATTTTGCTTTATTTTGTATTTTTCCTTTTAAAATATGGCTAATTGGGGAATATGTTTTACATGAATGCACATGTAGGATAAACAGGAAATTGCTTGTCTTCTCAAGGATGAGGGAAGAGGCAGAATGCTAGAAGAGAATGTGGACCTCAAAATTAAAAAAAAAATGAATGTTAAAATATTTTGCATGGGGGCAGCTAGGTGGTGCAGTTGGATAGAGCACCGGGCCTGGAGTCAGGAGTACCTGAGTTCAAATTCGACCCCAGACACTTAATAATTGCCTGTGTGACTTAATCCCATTGCCATGCCAAAAGAAAAAAAAAAAAACCAAGATATTTTGCATACAATTGGGAAATATTTAATTGATTTTTTCCAGTTACATACAAAGCTAGTTTTCAACATTGATCCATATTTTTCTACCACCCTCCCTCCCCTCCTGCCTCCCCATGGCAACAAACAATCTGATATTGGTTGTACACATGTACAATCATGTTTAACGTATTTCCATATTAGTCATGTTATGAAAGAAGAATTAGAACTAAGGAGAAAAAAACATGAGGAGTTTTAGAAAATGTACCTAGTCCACACTTCTTCGCTGGATAAGGATGTCATTTTCCATAATAAGTTTTATAGGATTGTCCTTGACCACTGAACTACATGGATCCTTCATGCTTGATCATTTCATAATGTTGCTGTTAATGTGTACAAGGTTCTCCTAGTTCTGCTCACTTTACTCAGCGCCAGTTCCTGAAATCTTTCCAGGCTTTTCTAAAGTCTGCCACTCATATTTTCTTAAATAATAATAGTACTCCATCACAATCATATACCATGTATTATCCAGTCATTTGCCAATGATGGCTATTCCCTTAATTTTCAATTTTATAATTTAACTGGGGGATATTTAATGAAATAAATAAAAATTATTTTAGAAAAATATCCCTATACTAAAGGTATAACACAAAATGTCTGAAATATATTGTATTTTTTCTTTCTTTTTTTCTGTAACATTATAGGAAAACATTGCATTCTTAATAACATTGACTCATTTTCTAGAGTGTTGATTTCCCCCACTTTTGAATTAAGAAAACCTATTAATGGAACAAACAGCTTCTAACAATAATTATCACAATAATGAAACATTTCACACACATATTCCTGTAAAAAATTTATGTAAAATCAATATATTCCCAAAACAAACAATATCACAATCAATTAAAAAAATTTTGTGATTAAAAACATATGCTGGTAACTGTTTAATTTCATAAAGATAAAATTTTGTTTGAATTTTTCACTTATTTCAAAGAATTGGCAGTTTTTAATTTTGGATAGAAAAAGAGGAAATATTTCATAAAGAAGGAACTGAACTGAATAAAACAAAACAAAAAAGGCTTCAGAATCTGAAGAACACTACATTCACTGTTCCAAAAATATCTCTTATGTATTTCTATCCCTTAATCCTAATTTCTCATATTGAAAATAACTACTGTGTAAACATGTTAAACACAAATGTGTATGTACATTATTAACCTGATTGTTTGCCACTGAGTAGAGGAGTAGAAAGGGAGAGTGGAAGGGATTTTATAACTTAAAAACATACATTTAGATATGAACGAATGTTGAAAAAGTTTCATAACTTGTATTTGGAAAAAATATCAATAAAAATAAAGTTTAAAAAAGAGAAGGCACTGGTTAGTATCAAGAGTGCTAATATTTCATCATATTGTTTGATTTTAAACATTTGCTTTTGCAGTGTTAAAAGGTTTTCACAGAAAATTTTCCAGACTTAACCATTACTGAGCAACACCAAAACTGATTGTCTTTTTTGTCTTTATCTATTTTCTTTTAGAAAATTAGCATGCAAGAGAAAAAAAACTTTATCTAATTTAGATATAAGTCTTGATGTTTTGTTACCATTTTTACATTCTTGTATCTATTATAATAATAGAATAAAAGAACAAAAAAGGTTTTAAAATTAGATTTTATAAGAACAGAGTATGTTGTGAATTTTAAAAGCAAAATTTTCTTGATGGCTAACAATTTGGGTCAGCATTAAGAAAAAATATATTAAGAAAGTGATGATAATAATAACTCTTTGTATTTCTGTTAACCATTCATTCATGAAGCAAATTGTGCAAAAGAATGTCTCTTGATATCTCTATAGTGGCTTAAATTAAGGGAGTTTCCATATCTGCTAGAATTATTAAAAGTCCTTTATGCATCTCCTTTGGTAATGAAGGGGCTTTTTCAAGAATCACACAATGATGTATGTCCTAGTTCTGTAGAATACATCTGTTAGCACCATGGACAGTCTCTGTAGCTGATTTGCCTTCCAAACAGCTGAACATTAAAACATTGAACTTGACATCCAGGCATAATGAGGAAACAGTGTTTGCCAAGTTTGATTTCCAAGAAATTTCAATTAAGAACTTATTATAGAATAAATAATTTACATTGCCACATGTGCATTAGACAAGTGGTAAAGGGATTTACTGCTAGTGACAGTAAAGATGCATCTTTAATGTGACACAAAGAGATTTTTACCTGGAAGAAAAGAAATAAAATGTTTTCTCTACATCCAATTTGGAGGTTACTTTGGCTATTAAAAATTGATACTATGTTCCCTTAGTCTTATCAGCAAAGTAAATTTTTAGATTTTTTAAAATGATTTTCTTTTTATATTAATGGGGATTCTTTTAAAAAGAATTCATGACCCTGAGAATTTAAATGTTAATATAGTCATAATCTAATAATCTACATCTAAAAATGTTGTTCTTTAGTGAATTGATGGATTTCAAATTTACTTTTTATAAATGATAGTGATTTGTGTACACAATCCATACTCTTCCCCATGATCTTGGATCTCAGGAATACATCAAGTAATACAGTCAGCTAGTGATCATCTTTTCTTCATATACCCTCTTATCTGAAGTAAATAGCTCTTCTATGTATATTCACTTGATATATGATTATAGAATGAGATACCAACAATAATCAGAGGAGCATCTAATGTCTTCACCCATGAGCTGTGGTTTGATTTGATATCTGTGGGAAAAAAATCTAAAAAGACAGGGGATAAAGAGTCCTCAGGAAAAGAGGTGGGTATAGAGCAAAAGCCCTGGAGTCAGGAGTACCTGAGTTCAAATCCAGCCTCAGACATTTAATAATTACCTAGCTGTGTGGCCTTGGGCAAGCCACTTAACCACATTGCCTTGCAAAATCTGAAAAAAAAAGAGGTGGGTAGGCAACAGTCAGTGAAGTTGAGGGAAGGAACAAAGTGATTTAAGTAGAATAGTTTATGTTTAGAATTAATCTTATCTTTTCATGTACCATCCTTCAAGCACTTTCTCTATGATGTTGTAAAAAGGGTGACACATAGTAGGTGCCAGGCAAACATTCTGGTTCACTCACTATCATAGCACTCCCCATTTTTAAACATGATATATTTTAGGAGAGTAGGGACAGATGAAAAAGATGTTCACAGAATGGAAAGCTCTTTCTCCTGTCTTTCATTCTACTCAATTTCCTAGTGATCCCTGTCTCTGTTTTTCTTTCCTTGGTATTCAGCATGGGCATGTTGAGGAGGAATTCATTTCTTTTACAGGTCCTAAACAGAACTGTTGTACATTTTCCAAGCTGGATTCACAAGAGAAATATGAAAGCTAACTGCACACAGTATAAATAAACATGGCATGGGAACATGAGAGCAGTACACAGCGGCCTGACACAGACTAGAGAAACAACCTAGCATAACAAATAGTAAGTTGTGCTTTGCCTGTGGCATTTTCCAGCTACATCAATAATTATATAATACAGCAGTCACTGATTTCTTAGCTATAGATCAATAATAGGTCTCACATCCCCTCCAGAGCTACTTGTTGACCAAGGTGCTCTCTCTCTCTCTCTCTCTCTCTCTCTCTCTCTCTCTCTCTCTCTCTCTCTCTCTCTCTCTCCCTCTCTCTCTCCCTCTCTCTCCCCCTCTCCCTCCACTTCTTCCATAGCAAAGATATATTGATTCTTGCATTACACTTTGGGTGTTTGGCATGTCAGCAACAGAATATGGGGGAAATGAATGTCTTGGTATTGTTATGGAATCAACAAACATTTTCATATCCGCTCATCTTTCTCATCAAGTGAATACTATACAGCATGAAATAACAAAATAAATTCTTATTAAAATTAAAGACAAACATTCAGAAGTATATTTTCCAAAATGGTACCAAAAGAACTAAGCAGAAAACAAAAAGGTTCTCATGCACATACCAGGCATTTGACAAAATATGGAAGATGATAATCCTCTACAAAATTATCACCCTCTACCTCTCAATAATCTTGAAATAAGAGAGGCAATGAATTATCATGCTTCACATGTACAAACTGCTCAATAAATGATATCTCAACACAAAAATCATGTTAAATCTTTATCTCATGATTCACATATATCCCATCTCACATCACTCCCATTTGGCATAGGACATATTCTCCTTTTTGGCTTGCAAAGAAAATAGATTTCTCTTCGGAATAGTCCATTGTCAATAGATCATGCCATTGAGCCTGCATAACCTCTAAAAGCCTAGATTTAAGAACTTCCACAGATCACAAAGAGAGGAAGGCCATTTACTTGGTTTGTTTAAAATTATCAGCATAATAGATAAAATGAGGCACTATTGGCCACAAAAAATGAAAGAGAGCACAAGCACCTTGCATTGTGAGTATGTTTTTTCATTATTGTAGGATTAGCAGAGGTGCATGATGTACATAGCAGCCAGCTGTACCAGCAGATCTTCTAGATTTGGGGGATAAAAGAAAAACAATGGTAAGGAGACTAGGTCCTCTTGAATAGTTGATGAAAGAGTAGGGAGAGAATAAATGAAGGGAATGGAGGCAAAGAAGCTATTTTAAACACAAAGTAGTGGCATAGCAGCAAATGCCATAGTGTTTAGTCTTAACATTCCATCTCTTCTGTATTGATTATTGTAGGCCTTATGGCATCTGTGCTTGCCCAGGAGTGTTTCTCATGCCTTTTCTGACTACATATGCAACATTCATCAGAAATGGTAATCAATCTGTAGTCAGAATCATGCTAACACTTCTTCTCTGAATGGTATCAACTGAGTTTACTCTTAATTCCCCAATACTAGAGAAGAGTAAGAATAAGGGAGAGAATGGGTTAAAAAATTATTTGCATTTTCCAGTTTTCTGTTTTTATATAAAGAAAACTTTCAAGTATCCTCGTTACTTTGCATTAGGTAGACTATTATTTAAGTACTGTTTTGAGGTGGTTTCTTTTTTCTTTCTTTTATAAAGAAGTTAATTTATAATCAAAGCTTGTTCTAAGTACACTTAACAGGTAGACAAAATTTATCATATTTACTACATTCTTCTAACTGTAGTCTTATCCTGTTAGGAATCCCACCCACATATATTCGATCAGTCATACAATTCATTTTATTCAACTATAACAAGTTAATATCTACCATATGAAAAGTAAAATACTATGTACTGTGAGGAATGCAAAGAAGAGTAAGACAAAATCCATGACATCAAGAAACTATTAAAACCATTAAAGAACAGAAGGTATATAGAGAAATACCTAAATATAAACAGAATATGAACTATATACTTTTCTTATTGACATCAATCCTCTGTGTTTTGGTCCAGGAAGTCATTTAGTAATCACTTACTATGAATCAGGTCTTAGGAATCTGGTCTCAAGGAGTTTACAGTCTAATAAAGAAGTAATATGAAGGCCCCCATGAAATACTAGATATATACAGGATGAACTGGACCTAAACCACTGAAAGAAGGCACTATTATTAATGGGTATTGATTCAAGAATTAGTTCTCTTTTGTCTTCACCTAACTCAAACTTACATTCTTTAAGTTCCCTAATCTTAGATTTTTTTAAATCAATGACTAAATAAGTGGCATAACATTGTTTTCTGTTCACATATAAGTTTTATTTGTATTCTAAAAGAATAATTTTTGGGGGGCAGCTAGGTGGTGCAGGGGATAGAGCACTGGCCCTGGACTCAGGAGTTCCTGAGTTCAAATTTGGCCTCAGACACTTAATAATTAGCTTGGTGTGTGGCCTTCGGCAAGCCACTTAACCCCATTTGCCTTGCAAAAAAAAAGATTAATTTTGGAGAGGCAATAACTTAACCCTAAGGATATAAATTGTTGCTAATGGATATTTCAGATTCTCTTTCAAGCAAAAGAGGTAGGAAGAATCTTCTAATGTCCCTCAAGTCATTGTCCACATAGACAATTCCATCCTTGCAATTGTTGCCCGGAGATGAGTCCAAAAATTATCAACATCTAAATCACTGTTAGGCTGGAAAATATACTAAATCATACTTTTTTGTAACTCTGCTTCTGATATGAATAAAAGGATTCTAGAGTATAATGAAGAATCCAAGTCATGTGAGATGATTCTCAAATGTACCTTATAGTGCTTGCTCTGGTAAATTGATCGCTTTCAGGCTTCAAGGAGTGGCCCTTGGTTTTAACTTCCCTGCATTTCTTAAGAGTCCATATTCATCCTCTTCCTAATCTTAACATTGGATAGATGTTGACTATACAATTAATCCTCAAACCTCCAAGTTCCTAGCTGAAGAGTTCAGATTTGTCTTCATATGGCAAACTTAAGGCGTTCTTTTCTGGACCCTGATGGTCAGAGACTAATGGTTGAAAGATGTCAAGATAATGGAAAATAAACTATTATTAAGCTAAGATGTTCCCATTCACAACCAGACTGAAAGCAGTTGTAATATCATGAGTGTAGAAGGGGAAAAAATGCTCCTAATACTTTGCCTCCTTTGAGTGTTTGTTTCACACACATACATACATTCAGAAGATACTGTAAATTTTTCACCCTAGAAGGGATGTCAGAAATTGCATACAAAGATGTCATTATCCAAACTATGAACCTGAATTATTGACATGAGAAATGTTACACTTAGAAAGATGAAGAGACTTGGTCACATAGGTAGCATGTAGAACAAATTCAAAAATCTAGATGCCTTTCCACTCTAACCTATAACCATTACTATTATTCAATCCTGTATCTAAAATTGAGTATTCCTTTTGCAGTTTATCTCATTATCTAGGAATGTATGGAGGTAGTACCTGCTGGGGAAAAAATTTTCAATATTTTGTGCAGAAAAGCATTACTGGGACTTGTGTTTTCCATTTGTTAAGATACAATAGATGACAAAGTGGTATATAGCAATTTTGTCCACCATATTTGTAATCTTGGATTTTCTAATATACCTATAATAAAGAGGAAGGGGAAGGGGTATCATGCTTAAAATCTTGACAGTATAATTAATTTTTACTTAATATGTGTGACTTTGAACAATTCGCTTCAATTTTCTTGAGCTCAGTTTCTTCATTTGCAAAATGAGAGGAAGAATAGATGATCTCTAAGCTCTTGGGGAACTGGGTGGAAAAGTGGATAGAACACCAAGTCTGAAATCAGGAACACCTAAGTTGAAACCTAGCCTCACATATCTTCTATCTATATAACATTAGTCAAGTTCATTTCATTTCCTTTCCTTCAGTTTTCTAATCTATAAAATGGAGATTAAAAATAGCATCTGCTACTATTATTATGAGGACCAAATAAGATAACTATAAGACTTTTGGAATGGTGTCTGGTACATAACCATATACAAAATAGATTAAAAATTAATATGAGACAATTTGGAGGGGAAGAACTAGCAGCCAGGGGAATCAGGAAAGGCTTCTTGTAGAAGATAGCATTTGAGCTAAGCCTTGAAGCTCTCAAACCTTCCTTTCATATATGGGAAAACATTAACAATTCTCCTTTCTAGTCCCAGTGTAAATAAAAAAAGTTGGCCCACCTCCACCACCCCCTGTACTTCCTAGGAGCCTCAGGCAATGGAGCTTTGTTGCACTACTTCAAAGCCAGCTGAACAAAACCCATACTGGGAAGAGAACCAGCATAAGGCTTATGCTGCAAAATGATCAGCTCACAGTATTGAGCAAGTTTTCATTTGGAAGAGTATAGAGAGCAAAATAGTTTTAATCCTCCAAGTTTGAGAAGTTCCTAAGGCAAAAGGAGTTGTTTGAAAAAAGGTGAATGAACATAAGGGGTTAAGAATAACAGGTTTGTGGGGCCAGGATAGAAGGTCTTAAAAGAAGTGGAGAGGCAAGGAGAAGAGAGAAGAGGAGAAGAGAACAAAGGCAAAGAAATAAGAGGGCCAAGAGAGAGAGAGAGAGAGAGAATGAGAAAAGGAAGGAGGTGAGGTAGGAAAGGACTGATAAATTTATAAGAGTAAGCAATGAACACTGAAGTGATTATACCAAGAATTGTATGTATCCTCATCTAGTTTATTCAGGATTGGTGAATGCATTGCACGGTTGTGAGTGATTATTTTATATAACATATATGCGTATGATATATAAAATTATATATATATGTGTGTGTGTGTGTGTGTGTGTGTGTGTGTGTGTGTGTGTGTGTGTATGATACTTAACAATGTGAAAGTGGTTACTTTTCCTCCAACCTATAGCCTAATAGAAAAAAAATCAACACTTGAAAAAATATTAATCATTAGAAAACTATATACTCACAAGCATTTTTCTGCAGTCATTTTGAGTCTATCACTCTGTCAGTAGGTAATCAGCAAACTTCACCATTGATTCACAGAATCATAGTTTTAATTGTGTTGATCAGAGTTCTTAAACTTGCAAAGTTCTTTGTCAACCAACAGTTCAATAAATGTCTTATTTTCCCCTCAGTCAGTTCAATGTGTGTCTTTTCCTTTTTTGTCATCTTTTTTTCATACTGATAGGAATAAGGTAAAATCTCAATTTATCCTTATTTATAGTTCTCAAATTGAGACAGATTTGGAGGCGATATATACATATATATATATATACATATATATATACATATATATATATGTATATATATATATATATATATATATATATATATATATATATCCTGAGAGGTACATTTTTCTTGGTTTCCAACTTTCTACTCTGGAGTTTAAACAGTGTAATTCCTCATATTAGGAGACACGTCAGTATACTATTTAATACTGACCAAACAGATCAGCCCCAGCTCTGCAATCATATGTATACGATGTGGTATGAATCAAGCCGAAAAGCACTGAATTAGTCTTGGGTTCAAATATTTGTTCTGCAATTTGCTTCTCTGTGTGACTTTTTACAAGTGCATTGCATCTTTATCTCAGCTTTGTCTTCTCTCAAATAATGGGATTAGTGGTTCTTCTGAGGTATGCAAAAGTACATTCATTAGAATTTATCACATTTCACTTGCTTCTCACTATCTTTTCTATCTGATATTACATGAGGATTCCTCAAGAAAAGTAATTTTACTGTAACTTGAGCAGAAAGTTTGAGAAACACTATATTGAGTGATCTCTAAAGTTCTTTAAAGTTCTTCACCTATGATGCTATGAAGGATAAAAATGACCCAGGCAGCAATGTAACTAACTGATACTGGTATTCCCTACAGACTTCATATTTAACATCAACAAATTGTAACTAATTATAAGTCATCTGAGAATCTTACCTGTGGTTTTCTTCCTTAAATTCAAATAAATATTTCCTTACATAGATTATAAAATAAGGTATATACTATAAACCCTGGTATATAGTAATCTATTTTTTCACCATGACATATCCCAAAACATAAAATATTTCATTCTTTGAAGCAATACCACTAGTAAAGTATGTTTAGGATTCTGTGAGAGGTGCTAGGAAAAATCCATTTTAATTTTTTAAAAATATGATTATGTATTTTATCATTGTTGTTAATAACAAGTTATCAAATTTTATATTCTAAAGCTAAAATAATAGCTTTATTTTTAACAGTAAATAATCATTCTTCCATAGGCATAGGTAGCTGTATTGACTTAATATTTAGAAGAAAAATCAACTATTTGTTAATGTTAGGGTGGTACCAATATAGGATTGCTTAACATTTTCATTTACAAGTGAAAACTTATTGAGAATCAAAATAACACATGAATTTTTGTTTTTCTACATTAAAGAGAAGATGCTTCATTACAGATTTTATAGAGCTAGCTCATCATGCATAGAACTTGAATACTCTATGACCCATGGAAGGGATCTGGCAAATCCCAGAAAAGTGATAAGACTTTGTGCATAGACTCTGTCTGTTGTCCAAGAATTCATTTACCTGATTGCAAAGAGGCATATGAGGCATTGGAAGAGATGCCTCCAGGACATGAATCTGACTGACCGACAATTTGTGAAAATCTGCTAGTCTCCAGAAAGGGTAAGATCTTTAAGTATAAAAGGCCACCAAAAATATCTTTTGAGAAAAAAAAGAACAGGCTGATGAAACAATGGTTGAAGCTTATATGAAGTAAATATGAAATGACTATAAGTAATTGTTAGCATCAAACTATACATCTTGACTCATTTTGATTTTAGATATATTGCTGCATATCCCTAGAAAGGTCAGTGACCAAAAGAAAGGCCCTACATACATCTAAAAATATTTATAGTATAAATATTTGTAGCAACCAAAACACTGCAAACAGGTGGGTACTCTAAAATTCAGGAATGGATGAGCAAATTGTTATTAATATATAATAAAATGTACTGTATATTACAATATAAGTATTTTGCTGTATTAAGTGATAAATGCAAAAAAATTCCAAAAAAAACCTAGTAAACTTATATGAACTGATCTAATTTGAACTTCAATGGAACCAGGAAAAAATATGTATACACAATGACTCAACAATGTGAATGGAAAGAACCATTTTGATCAAATGATCTAAATTGAAATATGGTGGATAAAACCCTGAACATGCAGTCAGAAAGAGTTTGAATTCTGTCTCAGATGCCTTTGCTGGCTGTGTGACCCCAGCAAGTTACTTAACCTCTTTCGACCTCAATCATCTTTAAGACAATTTCCAACTCAAAAGCTATCTTCTTGTGAATGCTGTAAAATGCTAATAATGACTCAACTCAAAAGAGATATACTTCTGTTCTTCAGAAAAGAGAATCTATAAGTCTCAAATACCACATATAATGTCAGACTTCTCCAATAGGTTGGTTCATTTTAATAATGTTTTTATCTTTTTGTGCTTTAATATATGGAATAATATTCAAGGAGGAAAAAAGAAAAAGAACAGTCTTAAGAAATATGTCATGTAAAAACAAAAGATATCAATTACTGTAGATAAAATTTGATTATTGATTTTACAGTTTTTTTTCTGTTTGTCACCTGTTTGCATCATCATCATCTGTGACATGAGTTCAAATCTGATATCAAACAGTTACTAACAGTATGACTTTGGGTAAGTCTCTGTAATCTGTTGATACACTGTAAACTGCTCCAATATCTTTGTCAATAAAATTCCATGTTGGGAGATAAAAATTTGAACATAACTGAATGACTGAACATTAATAAGTTTCCTGACATCTCTTTAAGTCATTTTGGGGGCAACTAAGTGATACAGTGGATAGAGTGATGGATCTGGAATCAGGGAGATGAGTTCAAATGTGACCTCAGTAATTTACTAGCTGGATGACCCTGTTCAAGTCATATAATCCCTATTTGCTTCAGTTCTTCATCTATAAAAAAATGGGAACAAACCTGAGAAGAAAATGGTAACTCACAAAAGTTTCTTTTCCAAGAAAGCCCCCATGGACAGGATGCTGCAGGGGTCACATGGAGATAGAAGCAAATGACTGAATAACATACAAAGATTTTGTTTTAATCCTCAACTGTGGAAATCTTGCTCTTATATTTGGATCTGTATTTGATCTGACATTTTAAGAATCCATAACATGATAAATGAAATACTGTAGCTTTTGCCATATTTAATTACCTATATTTCATATCTTGTCAACTTTTTAATTCTTCCACTGTTCCCTCTTATGTTCTGGGATTATGCTAATACAAAGTTGCAGACTAAAGCAGAGCTGAATGCTCACAAAACTTACTACCTCAAACCTTCCCAAGATTCTCAGTTTAAATAAAATGGACATTTATAATAGTTTCTGCATAAGTCATCAGTTGACTTAATTATGATAAGTGTAAACAATAATGAGAATTTGATTGTGATGTGATTGATGCAGATTTGACTATAAAGGAAAACTGTATCTAATTTATCAGGCATAAATTGGTGTTAGAGGTCATTGGCAGTCAATAAAGGGTGCCCATAGGGCAGCTAGGTGGCACAGTAGATAGAGCACCAGCCCTGGAGTCAGGAGTACTTGAGTTCAAATCCGACCTCAGACACTTAATAATTACCTAGCTGTGTGGCCTTGGGCAAGCCACTTAACCCCATTGCTTTGCAAAAAAAAAAAAAAAAAAAACCCTGAAAAGGGTGCCTAGTTACACACCAAATATTTCAGTGATGATTATGATTGTTACAACTTCTATGGAAGCATGATATAAAATATATTAGATCAGCTATCAAATGCATTGATTATTTAAAATTTATGTGACCTTGAGCAAGTCGTATCTCTTTTGGTCTTATTTTTTTTTTTCCTGAAAAGGCAAATGGTGTGGTGTATAGAGCAGAAGGCCTAACATCAGCAAAACTGATCTTGTTGAGTTCAAATCCAGTATCAGTCACTTGATAGCTATGTAGCCCTAAGCAAATGGCTTTGCTCAATCTTCCCATTTGTAAAATAAGCAATAAACTATTACAGTAAATTTGTCAAGAAAACCCCAAATGACATCATAAAGAGTCAGACACAACTGAAATAGCTAAACAATAGGAGTAAGCCGGATAAACTCTAAAGAACACAAGAGTTCTTAAGATCTATAATATATGCTCATGATCCCAGACAACATTATATAATAAAACATACCTTTTATCTCCTCCTTAATGATGATGATGATGATGCCAATGACGCTGCTAAAGATAATAAATAGCTAAAAGGTATATTGCCTTTTAAAATGTACAAAGCACTTTCCATAAATTATTCCATTTCATTCAATAACCATGGGAGATTGGTTATCTTATCATTTTCATTTTACAAGGAAACTGTGGGAGAGAGGTTAAGTAACTTGTCTGGAGTCATATAGCTAGCAAGTATTTAAAGCAAAATTCAATCTTACTCTTTTCCCAATTCCAAGGCTAATCTTACCTTAAACCACCAAAGTACATCTCATTACACCACCTAGCCATATGACCAATCCTTAGAATTCTCCAACAGTAAACAATTTCATTTTATTTTAATTGAGAAATTATTTTTGTCCCAATTTGGAAGATTTCCAGAAACTTTTGTTTTGGAAATTCTCCAACTCCTTGTTCTCTATTTTTCTTCATTCTAATAAAAATATAGGGCTATCCTGAAACTATACATATATATATATATATATATATATATATATATATATATATATATATATATATAGTTATGTGACAAGCCTAAATGTCCATAAATTTTGTGGCAGTTGAACACAGGTAAGGCCCTTTCAGATATAAAACAGGATTTTAAGTGCAAATTGCTCTTCCCTCCAAAAATAATCACCTGGCAAATAAGGGTTTAAATGAATATATTATCAATATTATATTTACTCTTGCAATAATACTTCTAATTGAAATGAATTTAAAATATTTAAAGTGCTTTCACAGCATTTAAAAATTACAATTACAACATATGTATTAGTTACCCTTTGAAAAGTCCTATTTACAATGCATAATGAGTCTAAGATCAAAGAACTCATCTTTGGACTGTCTATAAACTACATTGAACACAACAGTAAAAATAAAGAATAATAAAAGAAGAGATGGAATGATCCACGAATTGATTTTTGGGGGGAGGGCCTCTAATTATCAAGATTATGAATCAGAGCAAATAATCATTGACCTACAAAGGCAAAACTCCATATTTCAATTCTCCTGGGTTAAGACTTATGGACTGATAATGCTCAGTAAAGGTCACCTTAGGTAGAAGTAGAAATAAGAACCATACACAACGCCCTTTCCATCTCAGTGACCTTGCCTAAAACCCCATAAGCAAAGTGCATATTCACCATATGCCATTGGGTAAAGGCCAAAATATCCCTTGGGATATGTCCAACATTGTCATGCATGAGAGGTTATGTATTTGTCATTGCCAGTGCTTTATGTAGTGCTAAGTAATGATAGGCTATACCAGAAAGGAAATGACATTTTCCTAGTTATAGAGCAATAGCTCTGGGGAAAAATGTTAGATGTGAAGAAGTTTTTCAATGTAGTTTTATGACCTTAGATATTAGAGTTTGTTTTATTGTTATTTAAAATTTAAGAAATACCCCCACCCAGACAAAATACAAACTAAGACCTATGCATGTATATATATATATATATATATATATATATATATATATTTATTGTTCACAATTCTTGTATTGTTTAAAACTTTCATTAAATTAAATGAATCACTCAAATATTTATTCAGACTCTATAATGTGTTCAACACTGTATTAGATGAATAAGTAAGACAGTATTGAAGCAAAATGTGAAACAACTTAGGAATAGGAGTGCTATCCAGTTAAATAGAATAAAAAGTAAGAATGAATAAAAATTTTCCTTTCAATTCCTTCAGTGCAAAAATCATATCTTATATTGCCTTTTGCATAATGTACACAACAGTGCACTCTACAAAGCTGGTATTTAAGTTTTGGTTATTAAATGGATGGATGAATGAATAAAGAAGTAGGGGATATGGTGCCTTCCTTTAAGAATTTGTAATGTAGTTGAAATGATGAAACTAATATTTGATAATTAAAGGTCAAGTAAGTGTTAACTGCTAAAATACTCATTATGAGAGCGATAAGAATTTGGAGAAGTGAAAAAGTAGTGGTGATTGAAAGATTCAGAATAATGCATGTAGGATTTATTTTAGGACCCAAAACAAAAGTAGGATTTGAATTAGCAAACTGAAAAGGTGAATTATTATAGGAAGGAATAAAAACATAATCAAAAGCATGGAGACAGGAATAGACATGATGTGTACAGAAAGAAGTAAGAACACATTGAATGAGAAGAGGGGACGTAGAATGATGTATTGAGAGATAAAGATGAATGGGTAAAGTCAAGTCTGAATTCTGAACTAACCTATTTTCCTTATTCCCAATTGCATAAAAAAGAAAGAATCCAGAAGAAAATGAAAGGACTTAACCATATGATTGTTTTGAAAGGAAGGAAACAAGAACTTATTAAGCACCTAAAATGAGGCAGGCATAATACTATTATGTGCTTTGAAAATATCTCCTTTTAATCTTAAGACAATACTGGGAAGTAGGTGCTATTATTGATCTCATTTTGCTGTCTGGGAAACTGAGACAGTCACCAGTTAAATGAATTACCCAGGGTCACACAGTAAATAAATTTCTAAAGTTTAGAATGCTATGTACCCTGTAACTTCACAGTGCCTACCAGTATTTTTGGTATTATATGGCCTTAACTACAGTGTGATACTTTACCCTAGGATTCATTCATATACATATATATATATATATATATATATATATATATATATATATTTATATAAAATGTCACTTAGAAGAGATGAATCTATATGTGTATATATATACATACATCAATCAGAGTATCAGCAGATGATAGACTTGGGAATGAAAAGGATTAGTCATTCCATCCAGTCCAAACCTCACCATTTTATAGATGAGAGATATGATTTGAACCTAAATTCTCTTAGTTCAGTTATTGTGATCCTTGTACTACAAAAGAATAATATAAGCTAACTTCACACTATCTTTGCTCAAGTCTTTGTCCCTTTCAATCCATCATGAAATCATCACAGTTTAGCACCACCTACCTTCAATTTCTTCACTATTTAGAATTTTTATGTTTTTATCTCTTGGAAACAGCCTGGAGATTTTGGTCACATACATTCATGTAAATATATTTATTTATATGGTTTTTGGTCCTCAAACTACTTTAAAATGATGACCAGCTCAAGGGTCTTTGCTTTCCATTTCCTAATATCTTGCACCATTGTTTAGCATTTATTGATAAACAAATACTTGTTTCACTAGAATGTGATAGATTTTTATAGCTGAAAGCAGTTACTGACAAAAAGAAAGAGAAGTTAGTATTAGCTAAAGGGATTAAAAAATAATAAGAGAGCTAAGGATATGTAAAATATTGAAGTCAAAAAAGATAGCAAAAATAGACTTTCTAAATAAATGGAACAAGAATGAAATCAATGAGTACTCAATAATAGCTGAAAGACTGAATTCATATTTTAAGCAGTAAAAGAACATTGAACAATTAGGAAGTAATGAAGATACTGCTAAAATAGGTATTGATAAAAGACTGGTATGAAAACACTTGGAATGTTTGAACATTTACAAATAAGTAGTCCCCTGCTGGAATTATTGAACGTAGTAGAGGGAGAGAATCTAGGGGAAATAACTGGATGAATTTTTTTTAAATAGAATTTTTAGGGCATCATGGAAAGAATATTTTTAAAATGGAAACAGGATGATTTTAACATTTGCCAAAAAAAGAAGTAGGAGTATTAAGTTGCCCCTGGGGTGGGGGATATGAACTATACAAAGATCAACTTATAAGTCCCCAAAGCACTTTTTGTTAGCCCCATCAAGTTCTGCACTGCTCCCCATTTAAAGACATCTTTAAATCCTGAGTGTCCACAGGCCAAAATTTCTGTAACTATTCAAAAGTAGCAGGAACAGTAAATTCCTTCTCCAAGCAATTTTCTTCAATTCCCTCTGACCTGACTTTAACACAGTGTTATCATGACCCTAGCTGTAGATAGTGACATTCATTCTGACGTCTTCCTATGAGTGGATTTCCACCGTACTGACAAAATGCTTCTTCCTGGCTTTGATAAGTGACATACTGACTTGTAACCATGAGTGGGTCCTATCTGACCTCATCTATTTCCCCTTTGCTTGCCTCAAGTCTTTCTAGGAAATCCTTCCTCCTGGCCTTTGAAAGTGTAAAATAAACAAACAAACCGAAAAATACACAAAAACCATGCTGTGTTCAATTTAATTATATCCAAGCACTGATTTCTCTATGACTTAAACCAACTAGAATTGGACTTGAGTTATGAACGCTGTCTTTCTTTGCTCCAAAAATTCCTCTTCACCTCTCCCTTATACTTTGCAAAGCTACACAATTCATGTTCATATTTTATTGGCATCATTTGTATTACTGAACTACTTGTAGAGAGAGAGAGTGTCACTTGACAGGACAAAAACAAAACTAATATGATATATAAGCTGATTCTTCAGCTACTTGTCCTGTCTTAAGTGGCCAACCATCTTGTATAAGTGTATCTGTAATAATGAGTTGAGAGATTATGTATTAAAGTATTGCAATTCTCAAATACTCTTCACATTTCAAAAGAGAGATTCCAGATTCAAAAACTTAACATAATGGTAAAACTGTGGGGGTTAAAATTTAAAATTCTTGGAGGACATATGGGGGAGATATTGGGAGAGGCACTTATCAAATTACTCCTCTATAATAATAGGGCTGTTACCATGTGTATCAATACACAGAATATGATTGCTCAAGACTCCTGTAGACAGTTTTTTTTAGATGGATTCTTATGCAAGACACATTGCAAGAGTCATGGCTATAATGGCAGAACAAGGATTCTAGTAGCTTTAAGCAGGAAAAAAAGAGGTATAATAGGAGAGGGAGGAATGAAAGTGGTTGAGAAAAAGTTGAGAAAAGACTATTCTTTTGTAATACATGGAAGTGGCTCCAATATCTTTAAACTTATGTGTTTTCTCAATCTCTTGGAGGGGCTCAACTGATTCAATCTGCTTTCAGAAGATATCAGTGTTAATCCCTGAGCAGTGGCATCAGGGGGCTAATTCTGATTTTGTCTGACTAGGGCTGTGAAGCCCTTGGCACAGGGAACCAGTGGAACTTACTTGTAAAGATGCTTAACTCTGGCCACCAGAGACTTCTCACCTCCATGATCATATTTGTAGCAAAAGTTCTAGGCTCCTTAAAAGGACTAGTCTTGCATAAATATCTTATCACCCTACCAATCTAAAACTATCCTTGCTGAACCCATTAGTTTCCATGGCTTTGCAATGTTAGAAGTGAAAAAATGAAAAGGCTTTTATTTTTAACAATTCAGTTGAAGAAGTAAAGAAATGATTTATCCAAAGGCAAAAATTTGACTTAGGTAGCTGGAAAAATATAAGAGAATGATTATAGGTAGTCATTCTATTCCACTTCAAACACTGGTTATCCATTAACATTTTCCAATATGGAAAATAAGCAAGTATGTGTTACATTATCTCTTTATTGCAAGATTATTCACATTTGTATTTGATTACTGGATTTTGTTTTCAATCTTCTACTCACTCTCATAGAGCTACAATTTCACAAGAACTCTCAGTGTCTGACACCATCTTGCATTAATATTATTGTATCATTAATAAATATAAGTAGGTGATGGAATAAGAGAAAGACATACACAACATATATAATGTGCCTGTATCTCTCTCTCTCTCTCTCTCTCGATATATATATATATATATATTTACATCATTATACACATATAAATATATATATATACATATTCAAAAATGTGGGGTATTTAAATATTATTGTATAATTAGTAAATATAAGTAGGTGATGGAATAAGAGAAAGACATACACAAGACATATATAATGTGCCTGAATATCTCTCTCTCTCTCTCTCTCTCTCTCTCTCTCTCCATATATATATATATATATATATATATATTTACATCTTTATACATATATATACATATTCAAAAATGTGGGGTGTTTAAGAATATTTAAATCTTTGAATTGATGATTTCAATTAATGAGGTGCCTTCAGTGCTGATTCACTGTGTATTCCTTTCTCAGTAGGTAGCTTCTGGGAGGTTGGAGTTGCATCTTTTTTGTTTGTTTGTTTTTTGTATCTTCAAGATTATCAGATTATCATCATCATCTTCTTTGCTAACATAGCAGGAAAGAAGTAAAGCACATTGGTCCTGCCCTTAACTTAATAGGATGCTGAAACACTAAATTATGTGTTCAATGTTTAAGAATTATAGAGGTTCAGAGCCAAGATGGTGACAAGAGTGGATCATGTCCTAGGCACTCTCTCATAAATCTTTGAAACTAAGTACTCTAACTAAATTTTCGAGAGACAGAACCCACAGAGGGACCCAATGAGGCAGTTCTCCTACTCAAGGTAACCTGGAAAACAACAGAAAGGCTCTGCTCCCTGGCCCGCCAGAGCCAAAGAACTTCAGCCTCCTGAAGGCAGCCCCAGGGCTCTGGGAGCCACAGGTCACAGCAGCAGAGGCAGTTTCCTGACCTACACTCTGGGGAATGCCAGGCACAAATTGGGGGAATAGTGGGGGGACCTCTGCCAGAGTGAGCATGTGAAGCCCAGCCCTCAGAGCACACAGGGAGCTGCTTGGCCACTGCATTCCAGATCCAGGAAACAGAAGCAGGCAGAGCCAGTAAGCAGTAGCCCCCAGGGCATGAGCCCATTGAAGGTGCTCCTGGCTCAAGGGCCAATGCTCTGTTTACCACCTAGCCACCCCTACTATTATTACTATTTTATTTTATTTTGCGTCTTTTTTTTTCTTTTTTTTGTTTTTTGCAGGGCAGTGGGGTTCGGGTGGCTTGCATGTCACATGGCTGGGTGATTGTTGGGGTGTTCATGACTCCAAGGCTGGTGCTCCATCCACTGTGCCACCTGGCCATACCTACAATTATTACTAATATTTTTTAATTTTATTTTTTTTCTCTCCCCTTTATCGCTCAAGTGAGTCTATATTTTTTGGGGGGAATCGGTATTTTGTTTACGCTTAAGAATATTTTATGAATGTATAAAAAATTTGTACAAAATGAGAATAAATAAATATTAAATATTTAAAAAAGGAAAAAAAGAATTGTAGAGGTTCAAAGAAGCAAACTTTCTTGTGTGCTATAGTGGTATTCGGAAGATTTATTTTTTGTTATTGTGACCTTAACTGGTCTTTCAAATTTGAATGTCATTTGGTAATCTAAACTGACACATTTATGAACTGTGTGGTCTGAGGAAATATTTGTTGGGAAAATAGTTTTCTTTCTCCTTAACTATACTTCAAGTTCATCAACTCCATTTGACACTCAAGAATGAAAATCACAACACACTAATCTATTTCACTGATTTTCCAACTCACACAAACAGAAGAGAATAATATATTTATAATAAACCAAGATGAAGAAAATGAAGGAAATGAATGACCCCCAGTTTCCAGACCTGGGCCCAGCTCCATATTGAGATATATTCTAGCTTGCCTGTCCCTATTTTGCCCAGCCAATAGTTCTCTTGTGATTCAGAGACATCCAGGCTGTGAGAATGATAAGAGAAGCAAGATTCTGTACTACATCTGTTTGACTGAAAGCTGGGGGAGTGGCTGACACTGAGAGTGTGGCTTGAGGAGGCAGAAAGAAGCCCAGCTGCACAGCAAAGGGAGAATGAATGAACAGACACTGCCATTATGAACTGGGAACAGAAACTGGTCTCCATGAAGAGAAACATTTCCGACTATTGATCATGATTCTGCTCACTATTAGCTTTTTACACCAGACCTAGTATGGATAAAGTATTCAGCCTTTCTGAGAATAAATAGAAGTATTCTTTTCTCCATTTAATGTAATTACTTTAAGTAATTTCCATTTCCATTTAATGTCTTAAAAAAAAAGAGAGAATTAATCTGTTAACAGAGATGACAAATACAGTCATATTTTCACCAGAAATTGTTTCATGATTACCTGGTCTGTTCCTAAATTGCCAGTCTTCCTTGCCTTTTCCTACCCTCCATATCCACTGCAATCCAGTGACACATCTTCCTCTCACAAGATACTCTAATTCTCCATTCCACTGGTTATACCCTATAATGGAAGAACTCTCTGTTCTCATCACTGTCTTTTGGCTTCCCTTGAAGATTAACCTACAATCCCAACATTTTCAAGTAGAGTATCCCAGTCCTCATTGATATTTTGGCATTCCCTTTTATATCCCCCCCCAATTTATGCCATATTCTAGATATAGATAAAGATATAGATATAGTTATTGATATAGATCTAGATCTAGATAGATATAGATATATATATCTGACTTATTTCTCTCCCATTAGATTGTGAGCTCTTTGAGAGCAGGGAGTGGGTTTTGTTGGAATTTTTCTTTATTTGTTTTATTTTAACAATATCTGGCTCATAGTAGGTGCTTAATTGATCTTAACTGATTTTTATCTTTGTCTTTTTTTAATCTCTCAAGGTATCTGTCAAAAGGCTTTTTAAAGTCTTTTAAGTTTTGTTCTGTAATGTCGCTTTCTATTCATATTACTTAGTTTTCTGATATTTTACTTTTAGCAAGCTGCAAGCTTCCTGAGCGCAATAGCCAATTTTATCTATACCTGGCATCTTATACAGCAAAGAACAGATATTAGCTAAACATTGTTTTAATTGAGTTAAATTCTTTGGACAAGGTTCAGCTGCACATAATTGTAGTTCAGTTCCCCAAATCTCTGGCTTTAATATCAGTGTTTTGAAGTGGAAATTCAACACTATCCTGTGATTCTAACTTATACCCTCAGTGTTAATGCCATGTGCTCTGGGCATAGGATATCAAGTTAGCAGATCTTAAATTTATATACATCTGTTCAGGGATGGGATGCTAAATTTCTTCATTAGGAGGATATTTTTCTAGCATATACTGCAAAACTTGTGGGTCTCTAAACTATGTACTTATGTCCTTAGAGATACAGTGCCAAACATATGTTGCTGTTTTCATAGAAAAACCATGTCACACTTAAAGCAATAGTCTATAAGAAAGGCAAAGGAAATATGCCTCCAAAAATCTTGTCTCTAAGAAAAAAAAATGTTTACCTCAAAAACTTCAGGTGGCTAGAAAACTATCTTTTCTTATGTCCATTTCCCCCATTACTTTTTCATTTTGGATCTTGTTATCTATTAGCACATTTAAACTGTTTTTGAACTGCTTTTGCTTTTGGTCAGCTCTTGAATTTTCAAGTAAGCATAATTTCAGAGTAGAAATGAATTTTTTTAATTATTTCATTTTACCCAAACTTGAAAAGTACATCCAACCAGTTGCTAGCTAGTTTTAATCAGAATGCTTTTTTGTAAGATGGAACCAGCATAATCTGATGAACCATAGTACACTTTTGGAGTTCCTAAGCTGTGGTATCCAAAACTGGATACTATATTCCAGATGCTTTTTTTTAGCTAGACCAAATGCAGTGGGGATATGGTCTCCTTATTCTTGGATCCTTATGTCTCCATTAAGGCAGATTAAGATCAGAGTAATTGTCTTGAGTGCCATATGACATTATTGATACATATATATCTTGTAGTCCACTAAAATAATCAGATTGTTTTCAAACCAAATGCTTCCTAGCAATCTGTCTTCTCTCTTGAACTTCTATATTTTACTTCTAATTTGAAACGTTGATTTTTTCAAGTTTCCTAACTTTGCAAGTTGCTGTGTAAAGCAGTATTTCCTTTTATGTTTCATAAATTATCCCTTCTAAGCTTCAAGGGAAGCCACTATTACCCTCTCAACTTTTGTCTTTTCAGATTAAAGAGTGCTATTTTTTTTAGGTTATACTCATATGAAAGATCCTTTATCCCCTTGATGTTTTCAGTTGCCAATTTCTAGACATTTCATACCTTAGATAGATAGATAGATAGATATGGAGATATAGAGATAGATGTAGAGCTAGAGCTAGAGACAGGAACAGACACAAAGATACAGATAGAGATATAGATATAGATACAGATACAGATAGATACAGATACAGATAGATTAGAGAGAGAGAGAGGGAGAGAGAGAGAGATAGAGATAGAGATAGAGATAGAGATAGATGATAGAGATAGAGATAGAGATAGAGATAGAGATAGAGAGGGAGATAGAGAGGGAGATAGAGAGGGAGATATAGATGTTTTTAGTGACCAAACTGTATGTAATATTACAGATCCTGATAAGCCATCATTTCATATAAGGATAGAATAAGGTAATTTGGTTAATTTTCTATATTCTTCCTGAATGATGCTCAGCATTTTTCTGCATAAAGCAGGTGGCATTTGGGGACACAGAAGTATATTAAGCCAGCACCTTCAAGGAATAATCTTTAATAACATTAACCAGAATTTATATATCTTTTTCTTTACAAATAATATGCCATTTTATCTTCAGAACAACCCTGAAAAGCAGGTGCCATTATTATTTTGATTTTACAGTTGAAGAAACTGGTGAGTTATTCATGACCACATAGCTAGTAAATATCTGAAAGTGAATTTGAACTCAGGTTTTCTAAATCCAGATTCAACTCTCTAACCATTACACCTAATTTTTCCTTTAAGTTTTAATTTTCTCCAACAACTGAAAACTTTTCCTAAATCTTAATATATACTACAGAGCATTTTATCCTCTAATCAAAGCATGAATTATTTTTTCACCTAAATGAATTATGTTATACTTAGTTCACAATAAATATTACTTTTCAGTTCATTCACAGAGGCTGGCAAATCTTATTCCTGATTTTCCCCATCTATTTGGGATTTTACTAGCTGGAAAAATTATGTGTTATTTGCTTGTTTGAAAATTTCACAATGAATTCCCTCTTTCAAACTATTTATAAATGGTAAATAAGACACTTTCCTCACTGATTCCTTGCATACTCCACAGTCTTTTTCCCTCCAAATATTGAAGTGATTCTTCTTTTCCCACCAGAATGCATGAGAATAAGGATGATAATGATAATATGAGAGTGGTCTTATGTTATAGAAAGGTGTCTAGTTATAAAATGATTTCTTAAACACCATGCAATCATGAACAGATAGATACAGATGGTTTCTATAGTTTGAAAGTTCCAAAATCATTAAGACCTAAGTTCAAGTCCTCTGATGCATATTCTATGTGATACTGGGGAAAATCACTTAATTTTTTAGTGTCCTAATAAGGGTTTAAACATTGTAAGCAACTAACTGCTTGCCAACAAACTTCCAGTGATGAAAGGAATATTCTCACTATGGTTTCCATAGACTGATAGAGTGGCAGATCCAAAAAAATAGAGACAAACTTCATAAATCAATATCATTTTGAAGGTCAAAAATTATTTCCAATTTTGGAATTTAAAAGCAATCAAAAGACATTCATTATATACTACTGCATTCCAGGTGCTGTTCCTCATACTAGAGATCCAAAGAAAGGTTTCAAAAGTTCATGTTCTCTAAAATCACCTAAATTTCAGAGAGGCGACAGGATATTATAAAAAGACCACTTGCTTCGGAGGCACAGAGCATTCAATCTGGCTCTAGATCCATTCCATATTAGCAAGGAAGTCTTGGACATCTCTTCTGAACTTCATTTTCTGCCGTTGTAAGGTGGGGATAATAGTACTTTTGCTGCCTTCATCAGACTCATTGTGAGATACCAAAAGAGATGACATTTACAAAAAAGCTATAAAAATTTTACTGAATTAAATAATTTTGTTATTATCATTGTTCATCCCAGAAAATTAATTCCACATTTATGATGGAAATAAGAGAGAGGAAAGGACAGAAAGAAAAACAGAGGGAGAGAGAGAGAGAGAGAGAGAGAGAGAGAGAGATCGATCCTGTCCCCAAAGAGCTTACATAAATAAGTGTACAGAAGGTAGGAAGTGATGAGTGCAAAGGGAATATTGAAAGTGTTATGAGAGATCAGGAAAAGATAGAACTTTTCACAAGAGGATAGAGAGGAGGAGGGATCAGAGATGATCTCATAAAATACTGATCTTTTCTCAAGCAATTGTTGCAGGCAAAACATTTGGAGTCAAACATGAAATTTCAGTCAGTCATCTCATTCATACTTTCCATTTCCATTTTAATATCTACATGTACAATACTTCCAGGTAATTATGTGATTGATCCTTTTAAGTCCTATGGTCAAAAGAATGCAAAATATCTTTTGTATTTTAAGAGAATGAGAAGGGTAAGATGGAAAGAGAGGATGAAATTTTTATGGTTGTTCAGTTGTGTCTTATCCTTTGTGATCCCATTGGGGTTTTCTTGGCAAAGATACTGGGGTGGTCTGCTACTTTCTTCTCTAACACATTTTTCCAGGTGAGTAAATTGAGACAAACAGGGTTAAGTGATTTGCCCAGTATCATACATCTAGTACGTATCTGAGGTCAGAATTGCACTCTCAAGGATAGAATAGGAAAGGAGAAAAGAAAAGATAAAGGAATGGAATCAAGTAGGAAAGAAATATGTATAATGTGCAAGGCCCAGTGAATAAGTAAAGAATAAAGCAAGGGATACCATTCTCTCAATTATAGTAGAATGTTGCATGGCTAACCATTAAAGTGTAGTGAAAATCAAATAGCTGAAGTGTAAGAATACAAACCATAAAGTAGAAAGAAAGGAAATCCCTGCCAATCTCTTTAAAAAATGTAAAATACTTCAAAGTTTAGAAAAATTCAGAGGGTATAAAGAGATCAGAATAAGAGATAGAAAAAAAAACAAGAAGAAAAAGGAGATTTTTAATTTCTTTTTTTGAAAGATTTTATTTATTTTGAATCTTACAATTTTTGAACAAAGACCAAAGACTATTACCTTTAACTTAGTTTCTTTCTTAATTAAATTAATATGCCTATTTATAGTTGCCAAGGAGTTTATCTGTGACCCCTAATTGTGCCCCCTAATCTCAATGAAATTGTTTTTCAGCCTTTGTATTGACCAATTCTCAATTTGTAAAGATTTTAGACCTTCAATGTCCCACTTGCATATGAAAGGATAAAATAATTTAGTTGAAGATGGAACTTGACCTTTAATTTGACTTGCTATGATATTTTTTTCTCTGACCATCATTTCCATGTGCAAACAAAAGATAGAAGGGTTTAAAAATGAGATAACTGACTAAAGACAGTCAAGAAGAGAGCTATTTCTGAAGGAAGGACCAAAATCTTGATAGGCTCTTCATTCTTAAGGACTCATTTGCTTCTCTTACAAAGTCTAGTAAATGAGGGCGAGAATTTTTCTCCCATCCCTCCTCCCCAATTAACGATAGTGTCTTACAGCAATGAGTATATGACTTGGACTTTCATGGAGCTTGAGAGGAGATTAAAGGGATGAGGTAATTGTCCTTGTTGTTCCTTATTCTTGGTGTTACTGTTAATTGTTCTTGTTTTGTGAGAAAGAGCTCATCACCTTGTGGAATGACTCTAAGACTTCAATAAGCAGGCTTAGTGAGCTCCTCCCTGGCCCTAGATTAAGGGAGAATTCATTTAGAAAGATCATCCTGTTATCTTAGTCAAGAATATCAGATGGAACAGAAACCAGAGATAGTTAATATTAGAACCAAGGAACAGAGTAATGCTATCAGCCTAGAGAGGAGCCATATGAAGATATGACAAAGAGACATCAGGAACTCAGAAGCACATTGATATTCCAGAGTATTACCCACAGGAGAACTCTCATGTGTGATATGTATACTACTCACTCCCAAAATTGATGATACATACATTTTTTATAGAAGTATATTTTATATTTTGAGAATGACATAATGAAAATTTTCTTAATATACAAATACAGTAAATGTCTTCTTTGCTCTAGTCTAACTGTGCTCAACTGATGATTGTAAATGTATAGATAGGTTCTCAAAATATCAATCAACATCAATCAATAAAATTTAATAATTGCCAAGCACAATGCCAAACATTGGGAATACACAAAAGAAGAAAAGGGCTGTCCCTGCCTTCAGGTAGCTTACAGTCTATTGGAGTATATAACATACAAACAAATATATGCACAACAAAATATATGCAAAATAAATACGAAATAATTCACAGATGGAAAGCATTTGAATTAAGAGAGGTTGGAAAAGGTTTACTGGAAATGATGTGACTTTTATTTGGGACTTAAAGGAAACCAGGGAGGTCATTAAGAAGAGTTGAGAAGGAAGAAAATTCTTGGCATGGGGGACAGTCAGAGAAAATGTCCAAAGTAAAGAGATAGAGTGACATTTATCTATACTTTCAGTAGTGATGATCCAAAGAGTACCTTGATTTAAAATCCTAACTGCAATCTAATTTACAAGAATAAATCAAGCTATGCCAGAGTGTGTGTTTCATGCTTTTTTGGTAATAATGGAAATAATAACATTTTCATGTTTATTTTTTTAGCTAAGTAAAGTTTTAATGAAGAGGATTGTTGTTGTCTAATCCATATTACATGATGTCTTGGTGCAAAAAGGTACAATACCTCAACAGTACAACGGTAACCCAAATTCTTTGCTAAGATTGATTGAAATAATTAAAGCAGCAAACTACATAGAACTGCACAAGAAAACATAGATCACACCTTCTAATTTTCTATGAGCTACCCAGAGTAAAGCAACCAAAGCTCCTATCTATAGTTTAATGTTCACCAAGCATAGGCACTCATATAAAGGAGGGAGAGAAGGATTGTGGGGAGGGAGAGGAAAAATGAAAGACAGAAACAAAGACACTAAAAGATAAAGATAGAGAGGCACAGGAAAGAACTGACCTTAAAAGAAAAAAAGCTCAAAGACACTGATAAAGAGGAGATTGCTAATGAAGGGGACAAAGCAATATGGGAGAAGGCTACTCCATATATCATTTGATTTAGTAATTAAATTTATATAAACCATATTATACTGCCAGAGTGATCATGCAACTCACATTCCTCATTCAACTTTTATAGGAAATATGTAAATGACAAGTAGACAAGTTGGAAATCAAAACCTAAATACTGTTACGATATTTGTAACTATAAAAAATCTATTATTAAAATAAAGATGCCTTTTTACATTTACATATTGTCATTATCACATGATTTTCAATTGCATTGTAAAGTAGCATTTCAGTTCTAAAATGTAACTATATCTGAGATAAAGAGGTTTTTTTGAAGAAGACATATGTTATTCTGATTCACAAGTAATGCTTACAAACCTGGAGGTACAAGATTTTGGGCAGCTGGATGGTGAAGTAGACCAGACCTGGAGTCAGGAAGACTCATCTTCCTGAGTTCAAATCTGATCTCAGACCCTTACTAGTTGTGTAACTTATTTAAGTCACATAAACCTGTTTGCTTCAATTTCTTCATCTTTAAAATGAGCCAGAGAAAGAAATGATGAATCACTTTAGTACTCTTGCCAAGAAAACCCCAAATGAGGGCTCAACTTGGTGGTGGAGAAAATAGAACATCAGCCCTGTAGTCAGAAGGACCTAAGTTCAAATCTTCCCTCTGTCACTTAATAACTACCTAGCTATGTGACCCTGGGCAATCATTTAACCCAATTCCTTGCAAAAACCAAATAGATAAGTTGGGGGGAAAACCTCAAATGAGTCAACTGAAATGACTAAACAACAAAACAGAGAGTTTGGTCTAATAAGAAGTAGTTCCATTTATTTAGAACTATAAAACATAATTCTTTTCAAAAACTCATTCAACCACAATACATTGGTTCTGTTGTATGCCCAGCTATACAGAAGAGGAGAATAGGATCTATTACATACCCTCCAGGAGCTTACAATTGCACTGGAGAAAGAGGATTTACATATATTAAATAACTTATAATCTCAGTAAACAATATTCTTATTATTAAGTCTTATTCCACATAGTGAGTAATATAGCATACTACTGAGAGAGAAAGGGAAGAACAGACTTCATTCTCTCAGGAATGAATTCAAAGTGATGAGGAAAGGGATAGGAACTAGTACCCTGGTTCTGTTGCTACAGTGAACACTCAGATTGAGGGAGGGAATCAGGTCAGAAGAAAAAGACTTATTAAGTATCTATTATATTTTAGGGACTGTGCTAACCATTCTACAAATATTACCTCATTTGATTTTCTCAGCCCTATGAAGATAATTTTATTATTTTCATTTTTCATTTAAGACAGATAAAGGTTGCTACTTGTCCAGGTGTATACAACTAGTCTCTGAGGGGTACCTAAACTAAGGATTTTCTAACTCCAGACTCAGTGCTCTATCTGACTGCAGAATCTAGATAAAGAAAATTTAGCACAGGTCACTATTTTCTCATTCTTGAAGAGTTACCAGGAGTACTCAGATGTTAAGCGATATTCCCAAGGTCACCCAACCTCTTTGAGTAGGGAACAGGATTTGAACCCAGTTCTTTTTGGCACTAAGGACATCTCTCTGCCCACTCTGGACATTGTTTCTCTGAGATGAGGATATAATTGTGGGATATCCTATCCAAAGTGTAATTAATTTGATTTGAGCATATTTGTCTTATTATTCTGACTTTCTATAAGTTTTTGGCAGCTGATTCTCACTTTTATTGACCACACACACACCAATAACTACTAAATGGAAGAGATAATCCTGTCTAATCACTCTGACAATAGGATCCTTTTGCAAATATAGCGACATATTGCTCATGCTTTTTGCATCTTCTCTCAGGTTAAGGATTTAGACCTTTTTAGATGAAAGAAACTCTAAAAGTAAAAAGTCTCATTATCCAAACTTTCAGATTTACCCATCCCTGAACAAACCTGATCCTGCATTGAAAAGGAAGTTGTATTTCTATAGAAGCACAGAATAAAACAATAACACATTTCTATAGCATTTTCCCCAGGAATGCCTCCTTTTCAACCCAATTCAAAAGCATTAATTCAACCTCAAAAGAGAAGGATATTTTCAAATGAATAAATTAATTGTCTGACTTGAAATCACAGATTATCTCAATGAGTAATAAAACAGTTTCTTACTCAATTCAGTATTCTATTTAAAATAAATAAATAAATAAAGATGAATGAATGAATGCACATAAGAGGATGGATCTGTTACTTGTTAAAGGAAACTTTCACAGTCAATAAGTAGGTGCATAATTATTTTCTGTAGCATCTCCTTATTTCTACCTGTCATAAACCCTTTTCCACATTAGTGATGTTTTTATATCTAATTCAACTATCCTGAATCTCATAAAATCATGGAAATTTTAAGTTGAAAGAAACTTCATGGACTATCTAATCAAACATAGATCTCAAATGGAAGACCTACTACAATTATCCTGACATGTCAACATCTAGCCTCTACTTGAATAACCTCCAGTATGAGGGAACTAACTCATGAGGTCAGAACCCTAGTCCCATTTACTTTTGAATGGTGTCATGTAGAATAAGTATTTTTCTTCTTCATCATGATATCTACCAACTAATGTTCCCATATGTCTACTCTTCTTCATTTTAATTATTGTCAGATCTTTCAAATGATCCTGAGTTCCAAGTGATACAATTCTTTCATTTTCTTTATAAGAACACCCCTTCATATTTTGTAACAGGAAAAAAAAATTTCTGGTATAAGTCCCTCAGAAACACTTGAATCCAGATTTTTTGTTCAGTTATTTTTCAATAATGTTCAACTCTTTGTGACCCATTGGAGTTTTTTTGGCAAAAATCTAGAGTGCTTTGCCATTTTTTTCTCCAGTTCATTTTGTATCTGAGGAAGCTGAGGCAAATAAGGTTAAAGTGACTTGCTAAGGATCATCATCTGGTGTCTGAGGCTAGATTTGAACTTGGGAAGATAAGTCTTCCTGACTCTAGGGCCAGCATCTGTCCACTGGGCCATCTATCTGCCCTTGGCTTCAGACTATACCTCTCTTCCTTTATTAATTTATTTCCACCATGGTCTGAACATAATCAGAATCCTGACACTAGGGTGCTAGAGAAAATGAATTTTTAAGGGAGGAGAGGGAGTGTTAGAGGGTGAATTTTCCTTATCAATAATTGCTTGCAGCCATAAGTTAGTAGTGGTGATTCTAAAAGCAATATATTCAGAGATAGGTTATATGGGTTAAATACAGCTTTTTTTTAAATGATCATAATATAACCAACACCTTGCAGGCTTTATTTTTATTTTGCTCTTCTATGTTTGATTATATTCATTTATTCACCATCATACCTTTAGTTTCCTTCTTTATAAAGGGTATGGACCATTTTAAGAGACTCCAAAGAATCCCAAAATTCTCTAGAGGAGAAATGTAAAAATGTCACTATAATACATATGATGTGCTTAAATGCCTTGGCACTGATTAAAATATTCCAATATTTTCACTAAGTAAGTGTCATTTGAATTGACAAATTAGAATTTTGAGACTGACATAGACATTTAACACAGCCTTTCCTAAACTTTGAACAGAAAGGCTTTTTGCCTAAGGGTATGAAAACAACAAAGTCAAACAAGGCAGGCTCAGGGCTCCCCTTGGATCACTCGATCAAAGAAAATATTAAGTAGTGCTGTTTTCATAACTACCATTGTGGGGGTACTTCAATGGTGAGAGAGAGAACATGAGGCTAATTCTTGCTCTCTTAATGTGATAGAGTGGAGAAAATTCACAAAGGAAAATTGGGTCGTAAACTCCAAACTAACTCCAGGACTGATTTCACACACCAGAAGACTTCTTGACTATTCCCACTCATGTCAAAGTCTTCAGATACACTTTGTTTAGATATAAGGAACGAGTGAAAAGACTAAGAGAAAAAAAGTCATTAGTGAATCTTGACCTTAACTCTATCTCAGGACCTTAGATGTAATATATTTCTTCACAGGATTGCTAGGAAAGGTCATACTTGACTACTCAGAGTATTAAAATTATTCTTCAAACTTGATGTGCTTAGCAGTGACTTAAGGCAAGTATAGTTTTATGATTTCTTCTTTATTTTTACTAATTCCTCCCCCTTGATGAACTCTACTTTGGCAATCACTTATCAGAGACAAGGACAATTACATCTCTATAATTTAAAAAGATAATGTCATAATCGTTTTAGAAATGAACAGAATCCATGATTTCATATAATCTAACTAGCTAATTTTTTACAGAAATAAAAATCAAATTCCTCAAGAGCAGAGATTTTCTTTTTCCTTTCCTTATATCCTGAACACTTAGTACAATGCTCCCTACATAGAGCATCATTAATAAATACTTAGTGACTGACTGAAAAAGTTCTATAGAATTTAGTGACTTGTCCTTTATCATCCAGGACTGGGAATCAAAAAAGAAGTTTCCTCTGACCTTGAAAGAAATATTATTTTCACTCTACCAAATATTTAATTCTGACCTGCAATGCCAACTTTAGAAGCTTTCTAGATCTGAACTAAGTGAAAAAAAAAGCAGAGAAATCATTAAGTTATTAACTCAACACTAAAGATATACCTACATTCTAATTAGAAATGACACATTTTAAAAAATCAAAATTACTCTCCAGGAACAAGGTTAGGAACAAAATTAATAATAATGAAAATAACAATAACAAGAATTTTCAAATATATCCTGAGTTTTTTGTAAACAGAAGGTACCATAGTGTTTGGCCCAGTACTAAGCATAATAGAATAATATATGTTTTTACATTCATCAAAAACAATTTAAGCATTCCATCCATCATTATCTTGGGGGCTATTTCTTCAAATATGGCTAAAGTTCAGGAAGATTAGAGGTATTTTCATATAGGAAGGACTTTTGAAACCAAGGCATGGTTTTTCAATTTGAACATTCAATTCCAGAAAGTTCTTATCCTATACTTACTATATGTAAAACACTGTGCTAACCTTATGTAAACTTCATTGGTCATAGTTTTAGAGTTAGAGAGACCTCAGAGACATATCAAGTTCAAACCACATCTACAGATGGGGCAACTAAGTCTCAGAGGGATTAATTGACTTGATAAGAGTCATGTGGCTATGTCAGAGTTAGGATCTCTGAAGTCTAGGTACAATAAAATTTATATTTTTATCTCAGAATCATCATCAAAGATAAATGGCAAACCTTTCAACTTTTTGCCCCAATTCTAGTTCATAAAGAGGTATTTGAAGTGATTTAATCGCAAATTAAAATTATTTAAAATAATTCTGAATGTTTCATGTGAAATTGTGAAAGAAAAAATCATTTGCTTCATAAATGGTAGCCCTCTTCTGCTCGCTTGTTTTGTGCTCACTATATATAGTAACTCAATCTCCATCTATAACCCTAAAACACCATTAAATCTATAACACCCTTAAAGAGTCTAGGCCAGTCTTTCTAATACCATGCAAATGACTTGAGAAATAAATTAAAGTTTAAAATAGTCCATCCATTTGACCCTTGGACATTATAAGAAGCACCATCACTACTGAATTTCAGCCTATGATCAAAATTTAACTGGTCATTCTATTGTTCCTCCCTTCTCACTACCACAGTGAGGATCATTGAACTAAGATCCATTAAAATAGTCGATTCAATTTGATCACTTATGCCATTATCCAGTGCTGCTTGTATGCAGAATGTTGGCTGTCAGACATTGGTTGTCACTGATGGCCCACAGCATATTCTGTTGCCTCTTATGTTTTTATTCTTCATTTTCCCTATTTCTCTTCATACTTAATGTGTGCCAGTGACCTTTTAACATTTCTGATGAAGGCTAATCCCCCTTCCAGAAAGAACAGAAAGACTTTAGGATAAGATTTAAAGAGGATTCTGGCCTCAAAAATGCTTAAAATCAACAAATTAAGGTATCCAAAAGCAGTATAGACAACTTTAGATTTCAAGCATAATGCCAAACCTTCCTGAAATGACCTAATCCTTGTTAAATATATTTCTAATGAGTAAAGATCTTCTTGGTCAAGCCATTGATAAGACTATCAGTTGATATTGCAGTGATTCATAATTCATTTTTTAACTATCTTTTTTTTATTTATCACTGAATGTTATATACTCAAAGTAAAACATTTAAGTTCCCAATGCATAGAGACAATATCATTTTCATATTTGTATTTCCAGTATCAGAATAATGCCTATGCATAGTGGGTATATAATAAAAGTTTGTTAATTAAGTTTTTATTTATCTACAGAATGTAAAATCTACCAATCTGATGTCAGGACAACAGTCAGAAATGCTTGGGTCAGATTTGCATGAATAAAAAATAACAGCAGATTCTACAGCAATTAGGTGTTCAGTAATACTGATTTTGTTATAGCATGAATGGGTAGGCCTAGAATGTCTCAAGGATTCAATTGTCCAAGTATAAGGAGACCTCAGGTCCTAATACTTTTCATTCAATTGAACATTGTCAGTTTTCCTTGGATCTAAATAAATGAAAAATTGAGTTTTAAACCTTTCTGACATCCACCTTATTCTGTTACTTTGTGCTAGTTGTTTAGCCCCTTCTCATTATCCTTAAATGTGCTACTGAATAATTCTTCACTTCAAATTCACTTTACAATACTTATATTGTATAGGAAACTTTCTTCACTATTTTAGCCAGTTAAGTCGACTTTACCTTCATAGCAAGGGGAATTTAAGGCAAAATCGAAGGGAAAAGCATCTGCTTAAAATTCTTTGAAATGTCATGTTAATGCCTATAAAGTGCATTTCTGGAAAAAAGAACACATTAAGATCTTGAATTAGCGTATGCAAGACTATTACATAACACTATCCTCTTTGCTCAATTGCTCTCTGTTCCGTAACATTAAGTTGGCCACCAAAATTTACTTTTACTTGGCAATTTGGATTTCTCTTATACTCTCTGGGTTTATTCCAGTAGTTAAAAAACATTCATAAGCCTTACAAGTGCTTTCAGAATAGTCCAGAGTTGCACCCTTCAAACAATGAGCCTTTACTGATAAGGTACTGCTTTAAAGAAAGAACCAGCTCTATGTTTTTCCTTTCAGGGATGCTATCACTGGCAATTCCACCCAAAGAGGAATGGTAAAAACACTGTATCTGCTGGTATTCCTGCCAACATTTTCCATTGGGGAAAGAAGAAGCTGTGAAGATTGTTACATGGGATATTCTTCTCCATAGATAGTGCCAAAGAATTAACTCAGGATTTAATAGGTTTGAAAAAAATTGGAGTAAAGGGAGGAAGGAAGGAAAGAAGGAAGGGAAGGAGAGAGGGAGTAAGGAAGGAAAACTAGATATATCAAATCTCAACAATTTTCCCTAATCTTAAAAGCTAATAGATCCATGGCTAGAGCACATTTTTTTGGGTTTGTTTTGCAAGGCAATGGGGTTAAGTGACTTGCCTAAGATCACACAAATGAGTAATTATTATTAAGTGTCTGAGGGCATATTTGAACTCAGGTCTTCCTGACTCCAGGGCCGGTGCTCTATCCACTATGCCTCCTAGCTGCCCTGCTAAAGTACTTTGAAAAAAGTTTTCTTCCTCCACATAGACCCTCCCATCCTCTCCCCCCAAATCAATAAACATCATTTTTAAATGTTAAAGTTGATTTTAGTATTATACAGTGGAAACAGATCACTTAATATTATGCCAGATATAGGAAACAATATGCTAGGAGTGTCACCACACAATGATTCAGAGGCACAGAACTGAAATCTCATAATTCCCAATAAATATTTTGAGCAATTCAATTCACTGATTTTTTTATTAACTTCTTATTATATGCTTAGATGCTATGCCAGGTGCCAGTCATACAAAGCCTAAAGTAAAAGTATTTTTCCTCAGAAAGGTGACATTCTACTTGGTAATAATAATAATAATAATAATAATAATAATTGACATTTCCATAGAGTTTTAAGGTTTTGAAAACTGATTTGCATAGAGCATCACATTAAAACCTTATAACAGATAAAAATTGTCAATAATGGTAGATCTGGTTATGACAGGTGCTTTAATGTTTGAATCTGACCAGATATTATGCAGAAATGAAACAATAAGATTCTGCTTAAATATATGAAATAAATAGTTGCTTAAAACAAGCTTAGTATTAATTAAATTAGCTTTTCTCCTATTATTCATAATACTGTGAAATATTTTTCTATATCATTGGAATAAGATAGGTTTTTTTTTTTTCCCTTTCTTCTTTGACTTCTTCATTTCAGAAAGAACATCATGAAGGGCTGGGAGTAAATTAATTTGGAAAAAGAGGATGGGGATTTTTGTTCTTACTCTGATGTTTACTGGCTGGATACTGATTTTACTTCAAAGATACATAAAATAGGGGCAGCTAGGTGGCTAGGTGGGGCAGTAGATAGAGCACTGGCCCTGGAGTCAGGAGTACCTGAGTTCAAATCCAGCCTCAGACACATTATAATTACCTAGCTGTGTGGCCTTGGGCAAGCTACATAACTCCATTTCCTTCCAAAAACTAAAAAAAAAATAAAAGATACATAAAATATAATTAACTTTATATTAATAGCATTTTATGCTATATAATTTTATATAATTCATTGTTAACTTGGAGCCAAACAAAATCTTAATCATGTCAGAGGTACAAACCTTTGTCTGAAACTAAAGATTTCTCTGATTGAGAGTTCTGAAATAGTAGGATTATACTAATAATTCTTTTCCTAATACAAAGGTCAAATAATAACTAATAAACATCATGTAGATCTGAAGGACATTATTGCCCTTACATTAAAAAGCAAGTTATTTATTGATATAAATGGTGACAAATGAAATCACCAGATAAATGGGAAATTGGATAGAGGGGACAGAGACCAAAGAAAAGATCATATCCTGGAGGAGATAAGCAAGCCTACAAAGAATTAAATTCCACTGCCCTAAAGCCAAGAAGAAGTAGTAGATGGAAAAGATGCTAACCAGAAAATTCTTTCCTCCATAGTGACACCAACTGGTGGGAAAACAACTATTTTTTATTTTAAGAAGAAAGTTTTGCAACCCATGATTTCAATTGTGTAGTGTATACCCTTGACCCCTGCAGGTTAGCAAATCAGCTAAAATTTATAGTTTTAGAGAATTAGCTTAGGGCACACACACATACACACACACACACACACAAACACAAATATAATCTAATCTGAATTTCTGGCAAATACCTCTATTGGAAGAGACCCTGGTTCTCCTTTCCTTAACAGATTACAAGATGAGATTTCAGGAGTGCATTTCATTGCATGTGTTTTCATATATCAGAAAATCACAGAATTCTAGTGTTTATAGCATTCTTAGAAATCATTTAGCAATGTGATACTGAAAGAGCAGATTATGTTATTGTTGAAATAAAATTCAACAATAATTATATTCACCTTTCAGTGCATTCAAGCAGGCAAGCAGATTGAAAGGAAGTGAAGACATAAAAGAGGGAGAAAATGCTATTGATGTGTTTGCAAAACATATCTTCTGAAGACAATTAGGAATAAATTTGGTTTATTTTTCATATCCAGTTCATAATAATAGAATAGAATAAATAACAACTAAGAATTTTTAATTGAAATGAATTGTTCATTTTTATTCAGCTCAATTCTAAGATGCTTAAAAGAAAATGCATTATTTTAATGAGATTCCATTACTTTTTAATAGTTGGTAAGAATATTTTTAAAATGTAGAGTTGGAATAACTTGGAAGAACACCAAATCAAGCCATAACTAATCAAGAATACTTTATACAATATCACCAAAATTGTCAAAATTGTCTTCCAGACTATTTTTGAAAACTTCTTTGAAGTCAGCATACGCAGAATAAGTCTAATTATTACAATGGTTTTCTTGGAAATGAGAAAAATCTGCTTCCTACACATTTTCATTCTTATATCTTAGGCTTAAAGATATACATCAGAGAATAAATTATGAAATATTTGAAATACGTTCATGAAACCTTTAGAAAAAATATTTAAAAATAGTTCATTACAGGTCAAGAATTTTTCAACTGCCTCTGCAAACTTCATTCACAAAAAATATGATTATTTGAATATTTTTCTTTTTCTTCTTGAGCTTAATATAAGGTATATTTCAATGACTGTAGTGGTGTGATAAATGTAGTTGAATAAAAGTACTATTGAAAGCAAAAAGAAAGAAAAAATATTGAAATGACAATCTCTAAAAAATCATTTTATTTTAGTGCATATCAATATAATGATATTTTTATTTTACACAGAAGGAAACTAGAGCCCAGAGAAGGGCACACCTTAGTGATTTTCAAAAGATCACATTTCTACTACATGAAAGAGATAAGACTAGATCATATTTCCTAAATCATATTTCCTAGTTCTCTCTCTTCATAGAAGAGAAATTTAAATAATTAACTATTTATTTCTCTCATTCTTTAAATTTATTTGATATGACTCATGTCCACTCTAAAAATAGCCATTTAATAGTGTTAGGAAACTTGTTCTTTAAAAACAAACAAACAAAAGATTCAAATTGGCTAGTCAAAAACTTAAATGCAATGATGTTTTACATGTATTAACTGCATCACCACAAATATAGACATGTCCTGATTTTGAGTAATACCTTATTTCTTCCTTCAATCTTCTAAAGACCAGTGGTTTAATAGAGAGAGAAATGGTCATAAAGTCAGGAAGAACTGGATTCAAGTCCCACCTTTGATATGCACTGGCTATGTTAGCCTAAGAGAAGGCAGTTATACTCTAAGAATGGCCCTGAGGAAATTCTCCAAGACTATAAATTAAACAGAATTTATAGATCAGTATTGATAGAGGAGGGCTTCTTCTCTGGAAGTTACATGTTTCGTTAAAATTTCAGCTATAATTCTTTATTCAGTCCTAACATATTATTATGACTACTTAAAACTCATGCTAGGAGATATGTTTAATTGGTGAACTAAGACTTAGGCTGTTTTTGCTTTTCTTTTTCTTTTTATTTTTTCCCCCCTGACATTTTCAGATCCTTATTGATATGGAAGAAAAGTCCTTGTATCAGTGGTCAGGCAGCCAAAGTTCGAGTTTTAACTTTGCCATTCATTTGCTGCATAGATTTTGGGCAAGTCACTTTTCATTGCATTTTCATTTAATAATCTGTAAAATGAAAGACATAGACTTGATCATGTCTCAAGTCCATTTCTGCTCTGATATAATATCATTATAACAAAAGCTGAAGGTCTATAAATTTCTCAAGCAAGAAAACCAAAGGAGTCTGCCAAAAATATACTTAGAACTTTTTCCTCAACTTATGGTATTAATATGTTTTTTAGCAAAAGAATAACTATATTCCCTTCAGACTAGACCAATCCAATCTGATTAATATTTGTTTATAAAACATCTATTATGTGCTTGGAAATGTACTAAGAATTGGAGAAATAATGGAAAAAAAGAAAATAGTTGCTGCCCACAAGGAACTTACAATCTAAAGGGAAGACAATATACAAAAAGAGTCAGAAAAGTAGGATGGGTGAATGGGGACATTATATGGGACTATGGGACTTGCCAGGGACATCTTGTTTCATGGAAGAAGCCAGACAAAGAAAATGGAAATTAGAGTGACCTAAAAATCCAATTTCTGTACTCTAATAAAGGAATAGATTGGGAGAAGTTTGATGCTACATCCTCCATTTCTCCAATCATAGGGGAGAGCAGGCTGAGTGAACAGCATGGTGGTGAGTTAAGAAGTGAGGAATTGTACTATGGAAATTTCTTATTGTTGAGTTGAAACAGGAAAAGTAGCAGATGCAAAGTGGCAAGAAAGCTTCTGTTATCAATACTGCTCAGAAATATTTATGCAAATAGCAACTAGGTGGCACAGTGGAGAGAGTATTGGGTTGGAGTCAAGATCTGATTTTAAATATACCTTCAGACATTTGTTAGCATGTTAGCCAGGGCAAAACACAAACTCTTATCTGCCTTAATTTTCTCAACTATAAAACTAGTATAATAACAATAATAATGATAATAATAATAATAATAATAATCTTAACAGTAATAATAACAATAATATAAAAATAGCAATAATAATAATAATAATAATAATAATAATACCTCCCTCTCAGGATTGTCGTGAGGATCAAATAAGATAAAACTTGTAGAGTGCTTTGCAAACATTAAAGTGTTATATAAATGTAGCTATCACTAGATAATTACCTGGTCACTGAAGAGTCTGTGACCACTCCAATTGCAGTGTGACAGAAACATGACTTCAACTCAGGATTAAATCCAGATTTCCAAGGCAAGCTTTCAATTCAAAAAGTAACTTTTGAAACTATGGACCATGGAGTAAGGGAGAAATTCAATTCAATACACATTTATCAAACATCCTTTATATGTTGAGAATAGTGTATTAGGTGCTTTGGAAGAGAAAAAACTGAATGGACATGGCATTTGTCTTCATGAAGCTTGAATTCAATAGAAAGAAGCCTGATACTTTTTGATTCCCATTTACTATGAATATATATATACATATAGCTTAGTGAGGTTTAATTTTTGCCATTTTGGATAAGAGGTTTTTTGGATGTTTTTGTCTTTCATTTTGGTCTTCTTGTTTATAGTTCTTCCATCCTCCATGAAGAAGTGCCTTACTGTCCTTTCACACTCTGGGATTATTTAAAAATGAATTGAATATGGTGGTTGAATTGACTCTATTTAGATGTATCTTATACATGAATGCAGTGGAGGCAAGAACACTGTCCAACAGACAAGATTTCTCATTCTTTTCATTTGTCAAAAACAACTCTAAATCCATTATGAAATTCTACAAATGAAGCTACTGGGAATTGAAAGAATTAGTTCACAGGTAAGTCAATTCTTCTTAAGTGAAGTGAGAGATAAGGTAAAAAATTGCAGCAATATTTCAGAAGGGATTGCAGAAGGTCAGAAAGGTAAAAGAAATGTGCATCTGGGAAGCTGGGAGTAGGTTAGGGTAAAAAACTGGCATTGGTAGAAGCAGATAGAAATAAATAAGCAGCAAAATATTCAGGCATGGGAGAAGCATCTAGCCTAACAAGCACAGTTTACTGAAGGAGAAATTCCCCTACATTGTGTTAGATTTGATCTATATTGCTCATATTTCACATATAGCTGAGCTATACTAACCTTGATGTAATGTGCATTGCAACTCAATTTGTTTGGACCAAAAACACTCAGAGGATGAATGGCATTTGGATCCCTAAGCAGCAACTTCTATAGTGGGGGTGAAGTATAGTCACCACTTGAAATGAGGCTGAAATTGAGATTCAAAGTTAAACTGAGACCCAACTTCAAATGAGGCATCAGAACTACGGATTTTCTGGGAAACAATCTTGATAGATAGAAAAACCTGGTCAGAAGCAAGAGCTTTGACACAGTGGACTATGGAAAACATCATCCCATGATAAAATATCTTTGTAGCTAGGATCAACAACAGAAGTTGCAATAGAATCATGTAGAGACACATGGAAAAAAAACAAGTAACCCAGCAAGCAACATCCATGTTAAAAGAAACGGTATGTCTTTTCATGCAAAGACAACCTAATGTAAGGACACTAGTCAACACTTACACATATTTTCTAAACAAATAGTTTAGTGAATTCTGCAAATACAATTCTGCAAATAGCAACCCCTGATCATGTATGATAATCAAAAAGTATTGACATTTTTCATTGTCCTTTATATGACCCTTGCCTTTTTAAGGCGGGGTTCTTGATCTTTCCTCATAGCTTGACACACACCTTTAGTAATTTGGTGAAAACAATGGACTTCTACTCAGAAGATTTTTTTTGCATAAAATAAGATATATAGATTACAAAAAAAAACAATTATAGTGAAATACAATTATCTCTATCTATTGTCTTAATTTTTAGGTTTTTGTAAGGCAATGGGGTTAAGTGGCTTGCCCAAGGACACATACCTGGGTAATTAGTAAGTGTCTGAGGCTTAATATGAACTCAAGTACTCCTGACTCCAGGGCCAGTGCTCTATCCACTGCACCACCAAGCTGCCCCTCTACATATTATCTAAGCACCTATTTATCTTTCTATCTAAATTCATATAACTTAATTTAAGAATCCCTGTTCTAGAAATTCTTATCCTGGTCATACACAGCAAGAGAATCTTCAGCTAATTGGTCAAGATACAATTATCAAGAACTGACTATGTGCCAGATGTTTATCTTCATTAATTATGAGGAGAAACAATAGAGGATAAAAGAGCCAAGAGGAAAAAATTCATTTGAGATTAGTTGTTAGAAAGGAAATAAATTATAACATCTTCTTTCCATCATTTTGTCCTCTTCTTTAATATTTCTGATGTATCTTCCTTTTTTAATAATCTCCCTCTTTCCTTTATTCTTTTTTGTCAATCTGAAGAAGGTTAAGAAGATGCTAGAATGGAGAAGGATAGGGTAGCTGCAACTAAAGAAACTGCAAAGAAATGAGCATGCTGAAGTTTGCAACATTAAAATTGATCCTTTTAGATTAAAGTAAGAAGAAAACAAAAATCAAAACATATAATAGCAATGTAAAGGAAAAGAACAAAAATAATGGTGAATGATAAGCAATTATAACTTGTCTTCACTAGGGAAAAAGGTAAGCAAATATATGTGCTTTTTATTGGAGTGGTAGAGATCTATGAATATGGAATTTTACAGGCTGTCAGACATGGTCATTATATTTGTTAATCTTCCTAAACTAAAATTTTCCTCTTTCTTAGAAGTTTCTTCCCAGGGGTTGCAAAAGTTGTAAAAGGGAAGTAAATGATTGTGTACAGGTGTGGCATGCAAATCAAATCTACCAATACAATTTTTATTAAAAAAATAAAAACAGGGGGCAGCTAGGTGGCACAGTAGATAGAGCAACGGCCTTGGAGTCAGGAGTACCTGGGTTTAAATTCGACCTCAGACACTTAATAATTACCTAGCTGAGTGGCCTTGGGCAAGCCACTTAACCCCATTGCCTTGAAAAATCTAAAAATATAAAAAAATAAAAAATAAAAACAGAAACATTGATCCTTAGATCTCAACACAGATGAGACATAAAGATATTGTATTGAATATAATGTTTCAACAGAGTTAACCAATTCTTATCAGAACTCTAGGATAATGCAAATCTGAAAAGCAAGCAAAGTTATTTTTCTTGGGGTTCTTCGTCATGCCCATGTAGCTCTCTTTTAACCCTTAGCTCTTCTCCAATCTTCTATTCAGCAGGCATCAACTGACCATGCTCTAATGAGTAGGTTGTAAAAGAACCCCACCTCAACGAGGTCTCTGTTTCTGCAAGATAAAGTGTAGGAAAATTTGAAAAAGCAGCTACAAATATGCACTTACATAAACATACAAATATGTTTATATATAAATGTATATAAACATACATATGTTTATATATTTTCTGATATTTCAGATATATCAGATTAAAAAAGGAGAGTATGGCAACCTATCTGTCTATCATGTTAACTTCTAGCATGTATTTTACATATATATATATATATATATATATATATATATATATATAATCCCATGTCTGAAAAGTACAACAAATGATACAAAACAGTAAAAGAGATAATTCAAATGATCCAATAGCAGAGATAAACATCTTTACACCTACTCTATGAAATCCCTTCTCCCTTATCTAGTCAGATATGCTAAGGAACAAAATACATAGAATTATTAAATTCAAAATCAAACATCATTTCCCCCCAAATATTTGTACCTCTTAATTTTCCTATTAAAATTGCATACTCCTATACTCTCACCAGTGTTCCACATGAACAACTTTGATTGCATTGTTATGATTCTCAAAATTTCTTCATGACACTCCATTTCATGCCAAGTAAATATCAAACACCTTAGCAAAAAAGCCTGGAGGTGCTACTACATAGATTCAATCTAGCTTTCCCCATAGTTACCCTATGCTTTCCCAGTCCTCTGTTCTTGCTGCCACAATCCCTTTCACCATCATCATCTCACTTCCAATTAATGCCATTTTACATTTGATCCAACTTTCAGGACTAGCTGAAATCTCACCTTTTTAAAAATATCTTGAATCTCCTTAGTCTAAAGTCAGTTCAATTTAATTCACCAGTCTTTTATCTAGAACCTACTGTCCTAATGCCGTGGATTAGGCAAATAGTCCCTATATATAGAAGTTACATTCTACTGGAACAGATAATGAGTCAAAAAGTAAATGCAAGAAAATGTGATGAGCAAGAAAACAATAAAAATTAGATTCTGGAAAGACTTCCTATAAAAGGTGAAAAATCAACTGATCAGTGTAATAAAGCTAAAAATTCTAAAAGGTAAAATTATGGAGGGCATTTACCAAGGCATGGGAAATGAAACATGCAAAGGTATGGAGATGATTGGTGGAATTTCAAATTCTGGATAAAACTACAAAAATCAATTTACCTGAAAAACAGAATTCTAAGCAGGGGATTAATTGTAAATAAATTGGAAAGGTCAATTAAAGATATACTGTTGAAGACTTTTAATCCTCATCTGTTTATATTAGGGTCAATAGGGAGTCAAGAAGATTCTTAGGGAAGAAATGTTTTTTACTCTTCTGAACTAATGAACTGTTCTTAAGACCATATACTTTCATTCTAGTAGCACAGAAGAAGTATTATTTTACCACTGCTGCTATTACTACTACTATTATTTCAACTACTAGTTAGTTAGCCAGAATTTAAAAAATTTTCAAGGCACTTTACAAATATTATCTAATTTTATAATAACACCAACTCTGTAAGAAGGTATTATTATATTTTTATCCATTTTGCAAATGAGGAAACAATCAAGTAGAATTGCCCAGGGACACACAACTGAGGCTAAATTTGAACCTAAGTCTTCCTTACTTTGAATTGCTTCTGTCTATTGAGCCACCTAGTTGACTCTTCATTATAATACTATACTTATGTGTATGACTTGCAAAAGAAAGCAAAATATTCTACTTACTTTATAGGTTCTCAATAACAGCCATCATAAAATCTTTCACATAGATTTCCTTAATTAATTAACATTCATTGAAAAAACAAACCTATACATTTAATTGCACATAATTACGCTCTTCCACCATTTGATCTTTGAAAGTATCTTGGCACTCTATAAGGACTTAGAAAAAGCAGTTGTCTCTGGAGAAGTGGAGGTTGGCACAACTCACAATAAATATTCAAAACCACTAATTGACATTCTGAGATGTATAGTCTCCAACTCACTGCTAAAAGATCATTGTTTTCTGTGTGAATAAACATACCAATATTTGCCTTTCATTTTTTTTATTTTCAAAGTGACCTTCATGCATAGAATTCATTTTTTGATTTGTATCTACAGTTACTCTTTTCAAAGACTATTAATCTATGTAGTTCAGAATTTTCAACATATTGCAACTCAGAAGATTTCATTCAAGAGTCCTATTTTATTTGTTATTGTTGTAGGCTAGTGGATAGATCTATAGCTGTGGGTAGTTAGGTTTGGTTGAAGTAGAACACATATGGTGCCATTGTCAGCCATTGGAGCAAATTTTGAATTTCTAATTATCATTCATCAGACTCTAAGGATGTTGATGCCTGAAACTATACAGATTTTTCTTAGAATCCAAGGAACAAATGTGCTTATCCACTTATCAGTCAATAAGCACACCTTTAAACAGAATTTGTTTCTGGGTGTTATATGGAGCTTGAAGAACACAAAGAAAAGCCAAAAAAATAGCCACAAACTCAAGAATTCATATTCTAATGAATGAGACAACATGAAAATAATTCTGCCAAAACACTACTACTGTCCATCTCCTATGCCTTGAATTAATCCTCTTCTTCTTCGTCTGTCATCTCTCTTCTTTGACCTCTTTCAAGTTCCAGAATAACAATACCAACAACAACAACAAAATTATACCTCTACAGGAAGCATTTTCCATTTCACCTTTTTAGTGTCATCTTTCTATTTAATATCTTCATTTTATCCTGAATATATTTTGTTTGTACACAAGTAAATTACCACATTGTCTCTACTATTAACTTGTGAGCTCCTGAGAAAAGAAACGTCTTTTTGACTTTTGTTTTTGGTATCTTCAGTGCCTTGTACATGCCTGGTCTATGGCAGGTCTTCCATTTTTTCATGTAATCAAAATCAAGACATATATATTGTTAATGAAAGGAAAGCTCACTGAAGGCACTGTCCAAAAGGGAGTTAAATGGGGAAGTATCTTTTAATAGGGTTTGTTCCAAAGAAACTAAGAAAGGGAGGTGAGAGCAGGAAACATTTCAGACATAGGGGATAGTCAGTGAAAGGCATGGAACTGAGAGGAGATGTGTGAAACACAGCAGTTAAGTGTCTTAATCAAATTTGACCTCAGGTCCTCCTGATTTGAGGGCTGGTACTCTATGTACTACAACTCCAAGCTACTCCCAAGACATTTTGACATGAACATGGAGACCATAGGGAAACCCTGAAGTTTTAGATGATCTAAGGAAAATCTCTCTATTTCCTCCAACTGCAGTTTGGTGAAGTATAGATTGGTGTGGGGAAAGACTAAGGGCAGAGATATTATTAAAAAGGTCATTCATTGCAATATGATAGTTGGTGAGAGCTTAAATTAGGGTGGTGACTTTGAGAATAGAGGGAAGGCAATATATGCAAGATAAACTATAAAGTAGGAATGAAAATTTTGACAATAAAATGTATATCTAGGGTAAAGGACTGTGAGATGTAGAAACTGACATTAAAGTTTCCTGCCTCATTCACTGGGAGAATGGTATCATCTTCCTCAATAATAAAGGGAAGGAATGGGAATAATCACATCATGGACTATTTGATAGATTCTACGCTAGGCTTTTATAAATATTATTTATTTCTCATTTCAATCCTGGAAGTTAGATGCTGTTATTATCCTCATTTTACAGTAGAGAAAACTGAGGCAAACAGAGGCTAGATCTGAATGTATGTCTATTCTGATAACAAGACCAGGGGTCTATACATTGTACTACCTTAGTGCTTCAAAAATAAGAAGTTAAGATGAGAAAAGTGTCTGAGGAAAAAGATAATGAATCTTAGACATTTGAAGTTTGAGATGCCTATGGGAACACAATATATCCATGAGGCATTTGCATCAATAAGACATAAGTTGTGTGATGTCTAAAGACATAAGTTGTGTGATGTCTACAGATAATGAAGTTCAATGAGTCTGCAAGTCCAAACTCTCACCTCCTCCTCCCACTTGTGACCCAAATTATGCATTCAATAACAGCTGGACAATATGGTTCTGGCCATGTTTGCAAGTTTGAGTTCTTCTGAATACCTTTCAGAGTAAAAGACATCTGTTGTCCCCCTTTTGGTTTCTTTGAAATTTCTGAGTAATATGCTATTTATAAATTGGTGAGGGATTTGTCACAAATCAACTGTAAGCTGAATTTCATGGATTTTAATATTCTCTTTTTATTCCATATGGGCACCATGGGGGAAAGTACACAAATATTCCACTAAGAATGAAATATATAGAATCATACTCAGAGCCCAAAGAACCTTAGTGATCACCTAATGTCCTTTCTCCTTATTAAAAAAAAGACTTAGTCCAAAAGAAGGAATAACATGCCAATAAAATGCCTTTTAGAATATGAAATTGAATGCCTACAAATCACTTTTGAGACAAAGAGGCAGTGTGGCAAAGTGAAAAGAAATATTCTTAAAATCAGGAACATACTACACTATCGGGTATGTGATCATAGACAAATCATCTAAGTTCTCTGGAACCCAGTTTCCTCTTTCAATTATTTCATACATGCATGCATATATATGAACATGTATATATATATATATACATATTTTATGTATGTTACATATAGATATACATAAATATAAATATATATGTGTGTGTGTGTGTATATGTTTGTGTAAGTATAGATGACCTTTGACCAGATACTTCACCTTCCTAGTCCTCAGTTTCCTCATGTATCAAAGAAGAGGCCTATAATAGAGGATGTGTAGGATATCTTTGAGTTTTAAATTCCATTATTTTAAAATAATTGAGGATTCTAATTACCCATAAATAAATTGGTCAAATACCTCATTAAGATGAGAAATGGGTAGAAGTAAAATATCTTGATAAGACAAATGACTTTTCTAGAACTGGTTGTTCTAGAACCTACAAGCAAGGACTTGGCTTTGATAACTGAATGAGAATTGACACAAGAAGTGATTTTAGGTGACTTACGAGAGAATACAAATAATTTCAGCATCCTGGTTGGAGAGAGAAAAACAAAGTAATCCATCACAGTTATTTAGTTTTAGAAAAGAGGAGGAGACTGTGATAAAATGAGGGTATCCATTTTTCTAAAAGTAATGGAAGAGCTTTAAAAATATGTGACACATATAATACATTTTAAAACACTATATAGGAATTCCTAATTAAATGCATTTCCATTAACAAAATACCATGGGTTGAGTGGGAAGTGATCAGAGCATACACAATATGTGTACACACATACACAATATACAAATGGTCAACCAATGAAGTAAAAGATTAGGAAAAGGAGTTAAAAGGAATCCTCCCTTGCAAAAGTAATAAAAACAAAAAGGGAACTTCTAAAGTAGTTAGATAAGGAACAAACTAGAAATGATGAAGAGCAATGAAGACTTTGAAGAATATTTTTCAAGCAACTTGAACATCAACCACAAAATGCCTTTGTATATCCCTAAAGCAGTGAATCAATTAAAAATGAGGAAAGAGTCAGTTCATGTAGGGAGACAAAGGTATACTCAAAGATAAACTATTATTAAGATAATAAAAATATTAACTGAACTCTTTTCCACTGAATTTAACTAGGGAGTTATTGGTATTGTAACCACTCCCAAACTCCATATTGCTCTTTAAGAAGGAGTTTTAAGTCCATAATAAATTTGAATGAACTGGTTACAGATAAAATACCAGGGCTGAATTTTATCTGTCTGAATCTGTGAAGAAGAGGAGTTGTATAGATCAATGTAGGTAAACAGACTTTAAAAATAGTTATTGTAGCAAAAGATTTGCCCTGACCCTTTCATGTAAAATGGATTGATGAAATAACATGAGATTTATAAACTAGTGAGACTCGATGTTATGATAAAAGTTAATGCTAAGGATAGTTGTAGGAAAAAGAGAAAATGTTGTTATTTTTTTCTTTGCTTTTACCAAAAGCTGCTATTCACAACACCCTCCCATATTCTCTTTTAAAATCACAGGACCAGGGCAGCTAGGTAATACAGTGAATAGAGCACTGGCCCTGAAGTCAGGAGGACCTGAGTTCAAATCCAGTCTCAGATATTTAATACTTAGCTGTGTGATCCTAGACAAGTCACTTAACCACATTCCCTAGCAAAAATAAAGAAGTACAGGATCTTTATGCATTTTTCATTTTTATTATGCATTTTTCAATCTTCTTCATAATAAAAATATATTCTTGGAACATTACCTGGGAGCAAAATTAAGAGCAGGATTCACAGGGGCTAAAGTCAAAGGAGTCAGGTTTAAATCTTGCCTCATGTTTACTTCTTGTGTGACCTCAGACAAGTCACTACATTTTATTGGATATGCTTCCTCATTCCCAAAATTAGGGTGTTGAAATAGTTGACCTCTGAAATCCTTTCTATTTCCAGATCTATGATCGCCATGTGTTGTATTCCAGAGTGTTGCCTTTCTCAGGGATACTTGTGTTTTAAACCTTAATAGTAGCTATGAAATGAAACAATACACCTGTTATCATAAGAATTCTACACCTCAATAAGCAAGAAGAGTGGATAGCTCTTTGGGAGAGTGATTGATGAACTGGGGAAGCTTTCTAAGGTTGCCAAATTACTTTCAAATAGGAGCAATCAAGCTTCTAGAATCTATGGTCAAAAGTACAATCTCTAGATATTTCAGCAAATATAAGCAGTGAATAAATGGCCAAGTGATTGTTTAAAAAAGAAATCAAATCTGGCTAGTGTGTTAATCAGATGACACTACTAGTTCTATATATTTTAGGTCAAAAGGACCTGAAACTTTATAGAATTATAGTTAATAACTATATGATTGAAAATTGTGAAATACTACAACCTCTGAAGAATCAAATTGCATGTCATTGAAAGATAGATGAGGAGAAGCATTATGGACATGAGTAGGATATCGTCTGCAGGATATTTCCACCAATGAATTTAAAAGAGCACCTAAAGAATCTTATTGAAGAGATCTCTGATCATAAAAAGACAAGAGACAGTCAAAAGAATGAAGAATGGTTATGAGCCAGCTTTGTATAATAGTATTAACCAAGTAAATGAGAGATATAAAAGTGAATCCACAGGATATGGATGTATTCCTTTGGAATCAGAGGGAATGGACATATATGGAACTAGTAGAAAACTGGTTCTTAAATCAGGGGATCTAGATTCAAATCTATGTAGTCTCTGATGCTAGTTGCCTCTATGAGTTTGGACAATTAATTTCACATCTTTAGATCTTGGTTTCAAAATATTTAAATGAGGTGGTTCACAGTTGTATCTGTTGAAATCCCCTCTAGCTACTGGTCTATATTAAGAGAAGGATAGGTTGCAGTATGTCCTGATTGAAGGAGTGCTTGCACCAAGGAGGTTCCATTCACTACCGTATGAAGAATAAAAAAAATGTAAGGTGAAGGGAAAGCTGATAAATTGGGAGGAGCTAAGAAAATATCAAAATAAAGCTACCATATTTTTTGCTTTTATATATATATATGTATATATTTAAAAAATTGAGAAATACTATAGTTTTTCCCTTTTCTACAAGAATTTTAAAAAATCAAACTTTTTTTTCCAATGTGCAATGAGAAGCACATCAAAGTTACTTGAATGCTGCCAAGGTTTATTTAACAATATTTTCTCACTATATATTATACAAGAACAGCACCAAACAGATGGCCTCAAATGGAAACCCAGCAGTCTAGAAAAAGATATGCACACTCTACCTACACGTCATATACCACAAACATGTTACCCAAACACAGTTCATGTATGCTTCATTAGTAAATGTACATACATGCCTTATGTACAATGCATATGTTGCATTAATTACACAAGATGCATAAATATGCAGGAGACTTCAAGACAGACTACATCTCTTATTTATATAGTAAAAATTTCATTCAGCTGGATTATACTGACTTAGAATTTGTGATGATTCAACATGATCTGGATAAATGTTTATTTTTGCATTTCTGTCTTGAATATCAGTATGATATTGTCAAGTCCCTCCTCCTGCCTAACTCTTCAATGGTTCCCTGGCTTTTATTGGATCAAGTATAAACTCTTCAATCGTCTAGGTAAATTACCTAATCCTTCTCATTTCCCATTATTATTAACCCTTCATTCCAGTTTTATTAATTCTTTCTCTGTAGTCATCCCCCACAACATTATAGCCTGTTCTTCCTGAAGCAATGGTCCCTGTCCTTAAGGAAGAACTCAAATCTAGTCTCTACTATGAAGTCTCCTCTTCCTACTCTCCAGAAGAGTAATTAAAGTGATTGAAATGACTAATAACAAGCAGTGTTTGGAAAGAGTAAATCGTATTTACTTAAAAGATCACATTATCTTCCAAAACTTTATTGCATTAATTCAATTTAATTCAACACCCATTTTATAAGCACCTATTAGATGCAGAAGATTTGGGGGAACACATAAAGTTTAGATAAATCATTGTACATTACTTCTATACATGAAGTTTCTGATTATGTCAGTTTTATCTATTTATTAAAGTAGATCATATAATAGCTCAGTTTCTAAATACTTTGTTAGTTTTAACTGCATGCATTTGAAAATATAAAATTGTCTTTCCTTTAAAATGTGCTTTATTTCAGACATCCCACCAACTGAAACTGTCTTTTCTGCTAATAAAAGCAATGGAATTGCAACAGCACTAATTTCTTTGGAGCTCAGAGAGATCTGAGAGACAATATAATTCACCATCCATTGTACAGGTAAAAATAATGAGAACTGAAGTGATTAGCTATGTTGTTCAAAATTACGATAGTCAAAATTTTATATTTACACACAATTAACCTACTACCCACAACTGTAAACCGTTGCAAATTCTATCCATTTGATGATTCATCCTATCCTTCTATTATATAAAATAGTTAAAATGCTGTTTTTTCACACTGTACAAATAGTTCAAACAAAAAAACCCTACATTTTTACTAATACCTTTAAGTTCTTTGCTAATTCTAAAGCTGTGATAAGATGATCTACCACTCTTTTTCTGGAGTACTCTGGTGTACCTGAATTCTAGTTTCATGAGGATGTAAAGTAATTAAAATTTTGACCTTCATAGATATCACTAACCTTCAGATTGATTATATATATTCCTGAAAAAAGAGCTAAAAGGCTACTATGCAGATTAGTCTTCTCTCTATCACACGAAGCAAACATTTTGTCTGGATCTTATAAAAAGAAAAATATCTCTCCTCTGACTTTAGTTGTTCTGTTTATGGCATAAAAATCTTCTTACTAACTCAAGCTTACAATTAAGGATTTATGTTTAGTTCTTCCCTCTTCCTCAATTTTCATATCCAATCATATTCCAAATACATTTGATGTTGCCTCTTAATTTTTCTTCTCTGCCTTCTCATTTTTATTGGCATTCCATTCAGCCTAACAAGCATTCCTTATGTTGTACTAATCTCCCCCCCACCAAGGTCCCACAGAATCATTTTGTTCTTTCTTTGTGTGTATCTTTTTTTGTATAGACTTATGTAAGTATAGACTGTCTTCAATAGAAAGAAAAGTTTCAAAACCTGGGAAAACTCCTATGGACTAATACAAAACAAAATGAACAGAAGCAGGAGGAAAAATTATACAAAAACAATAACCTTGTAAGCAAGATAAACTTTGAAAGACTAAGGAACTCTCTCTGATCAACATGATAATCAACCATGATCCAAGAGTGAGAATGATGAAGTCTTTTACCTACTTCTTAATAGAGGTGGGAGGCTTATCATGCAGAATTAGACAGAGATGTTTTGTACATGACTTATATGGCAATGTGATTCATTTGATTATGAATATGTATACAAAAGTTTTGTTCTGTTTTTCAGTGGGGCAGGTACAGATCTTAAGAAAGGAAGTGCATGTTTATTATTTAGAAATAAAATATGATAATATTTATAATTCCCTTGTGGTCAGGGACTGTTTTGCATTTTTATTCTCAGTATATCATGGTTCCTAGAACATAGGAGATCTTTAATAAATTCTTGTAAATTGATTGACATTGTATCGTGGATAATATTCTTTTTTTGCTCTCAAATCTATGATTCACAAAGCTGTCATATAATTTTTCTTGTGGCCATTCTGATTGTGCTGTCGTAATAGTCTGAAACCTTGAATGAGTTCCCATTGTTTACTGAATAAATCTTTAACTTCTGATCTTGCTGTTCAAGGCCACCTGATACCAGTCCCTTTAATGTACAGTTTCTTGAAAATTTGAAATACTTCCCGTATTTCTTTTTTATTTTACCCTCTTTAAATCTCCATGATCTTGATCATGTCTTTAATATCTGAAATAGTTTCCCTCTAAATGTCAGCTACTGAAGGTCTTCTCTTCCTTCAAGGTCCAACCAAGTGCAACTTTCTCTTAAGCCTTCACAAAATGTTTATCCCTTTCTAAGTGAAAACAAGTTATTCTTCTTGAAATAATTTATATAGACCTCCCCTTGAAAATGATCATGCTCTACCCCTTTTATCAAAATCAATTTTGCTCATCCTTTCTCCTAAACCTTATTTTAAGTCCTTGGAAGCCAATATTAATCTAGGAATTTCTTGTCATGTACAAAGGAATATTTTGGACATAGCAAGTACATAAAATAATTTTAATTGATTTGAGTGTATTTTACAATTTAGTTCCCATGGAAGAGTATGTAGATTTCCTAATATATGACTAGTCAAACAATTTCTCTGGGACTTTGTCAGACTTATCATGACACTTTTTTTGTTTCACTGTACCTCAAATCCTGTAGAGAAAATACTAATACTGATGGAGAACTGCAAGAGCTACCTAATCATCCTTTTCCTGGATCAGAGGTTTTTAAATACCAAATCAAAATGCTTTAAATACATCAGAAAAGCAATGTTGTTCTGCTCTGATCCCTTTGGCCAATGAACAATCCCTAATATTCCAACTGCTTCTTTTTTTCTCCTTACTTGTATAAAGAGGAAAATTCAAGAAGATAGTGGAGACATGCCTCATGCATTTTCAGAGAATTGTGAAATCTGTTATGAAGAGGGAAACACTAAGATCATTTTACTGAGTCAAATAATCATTCTCTCAGGGAGATATCCTTCCTAAGAAAAGGGGTGTAATTATTCCAATATCAAAACTAAGTTTTATTTTTCTTTCTGTATGTGTATATTTGAAAGGATAATGTAGTGAAGTAAATGACATTTTTAATAGTATCCCTATCTTTGGTGTTTTAGAATAAACTTTTAACTCTAAGAGAGAAAGAAGAAGAAATTCATATGAATAAAAGGACATTGGAATCCTTCCTAAAATTAATTAAGTTGAAAATTTTGTTCCTCCATGGTAAAGAATAGCAATTTATACAGCAAATACTGACAAAATTGAATGAAGCCTAGTTCTTTTTTTTCTAAGCAATCCTCTAAGGCCCCAAGCTAAAAAAATTACTGCAAGTCAGATGGTTATATATGTTCCAGAGAAAGATACAAAGAGAGTAGTGACTAGAAAAGGATGTTTACATTACAGTTCCAGGTTTCCTATTGGAGTTAAAGGGTTTCTGGACTGGGAAAAGAAGAATTAGGAAACTGTTCCTTTAACGTAATATTAATATTTTACTTATTTCAGATATACTGAAAGCCTTTAAAGTAATATTAGTATTTTTCTAATTTCAAGAATACTGGAAGTCCAATAAATTTAAACAACCCATTTCATGGGAACTAAGAAGATTGGAGCTAGTTGAGTAAGAGTACATGGACTAGTTCTCTCCAGACAAAGTCAGCTGGTTTTTCCTTTGTTATTTTTGTGTGTTTGTTTGATTTCTTAGTCATTATTATTATTGTTTTGAGGTTGCAGTAGCAAAGCTAAATTATAATAATAATTTCTAATTATATTGAATTTTATAATTTGGAAAACCATTCCTATGGTTTTGTGAGGTAGATAGGGTATGTGGTATAATCCCCATTTGACAGATTAGAAATTTAGAAGCAATGAGATTAAATAGCATGCTATTGTGAGATGTTAGTAATGTAATTGAGAGTTGGGAACCCTGACAACCAGTTAAGTTTACTCAATTAGTTTCTCAAAGCAAGGCGAACATTTATAATGTACTTTAGTGTTTCAAAATGCTTTACTTGTATCATGTAATGTCTTCTTCATTAACAATAACTCCCTCCCCTTCTTGCCTCAGAGAGTTGTTATGAAGATCAAATGAGGTTAATGGGGAAGAAATTTGTAAACTGCTAAACAAATGTAATGTATTATTGCTGCTGATATTTCCAGGGATATGTGATTTTGATGATGTGAGTCATGGTGTTGTTATTGTTGCCATATTTGCTTTTTTAATGGAATTTGGATAGAAAGTTTAAGAAGTTGATTTGCTGTTATTATTACATATTTATCATTCTTTGTACTATTATGCCATTGGATAAATGACCTTTCTTCTCATGTAACTTCACTGAAGAATCTGGAGACCAATTCCAATAGCAAAGAGAATGTGAAAGATGAGATGAGTCTCTCCCTTTTGATTTTTCCATTATAGCTTTATATTTTGAAGGCTTTATATAGCATGAAATTTGGAGAGTTTATAAATGTTAGTTTTAAAAATATACTGATTGATATTCGGTATGGGCACTTTGAGGCAAATGCTCTGTGCTGCTTTAGGGTCTCACTCTCGTTCATTTGGAAAATTTCCAAATTGTTATTGGCATTGTAACAACTACTATAATCAGAAATGTGAATTTCAAATTTCCTTACCTGGAGAGACCATTGTATAGTGTATAGAAGATGAAATTTGTAACCAAATGATCAGGGTCCAAATGCATTCTCTGCTACTTGCTACTTATTCAAACCCAATCAAGTGATTTCATCACTCTGGAGCTCTGGTTGTTTGTCTTCAAAATGAGAAGATTATCTCTATTTTTCTTTTCTACTATGTCTATGAATCCCACAAGGTAGAAATGACTAAAATTATACCCATTTTATAGAAAAGTAAACTGAGATAACAGATGTTAAATTCTATTGAGTTTTATAGTTGCAAAACAATTCCCATGCTGCTGTGAGGTAGAAATGGAAGGTGGCACTACTCTATTTGACAAATGAAAAAAATTAGAAGTGGTGAGATTAAATAATTTACTACCATGAGATTTTAGCAGTATAATTGACAATTAGGAACCCTGATGACCACCATTTCAGCTTATTCAATTAGCTTCTCAAAGCAAGGCTAACATGTAGAATGTACTTTAGTGCAAAAGGTCCAATAAGTGGTGATTGACAGAACAGACTCAAAGGCAGATATTATGACTCTCAATCCTGTTCTCTCACTACACCACACTGAATTTCAGCAAAGAAGAATTGCTTTTTAAAGCAGAAGAAGAAAGTAGCATTAAGCTGATAAGAGAAAAAAAAATTTCCTTCATATTACAAAATATGTGAGTCAAAAAGCAACATGCAATAAGGGAAATACATTTAATGAGGAAATATGGTAAATCCAAGTTTCACCCTATGTTGTTGACATGTTTCAGTAAATATGATTTACAAGAATTCAATATGTTAAAATTATAAGTTAAAGAACCTAAAAAAATCTAAGCCAAAATCTTCATTTTACTGATAAGGAAGTGGATATTCAAAGAAGTGAAATGATTTACTCAAGATCACTCTACTAATTAATATCAGACATAGGAAAAGGATCATGGTTTTCTGCTATTTACAGCATGACTCGATATTAACTTATTGTTAAAGCACTGGAAAACTGCTCTCAAACTTTTTCAAAGGGGCAGCTAGGTGGCATAGTGGATAAAGCACCGGTCCTGGAGTCAGGAGTACCTGGGTTCAAATCTGATCTCAGACACTTAATAATTACCTAGCTGTGTGGCCTTGGGAAAGCCACTTAAGCCCATTTGCCTTGCAAAAACCTTAAAAAAATTTCAAAATCATAAAAATGTTTTCTGTTTCCTAGTATGTATCTGAGTTGTTTGGATGAGATAGCTTATGAAAGTCTTTTCAAACCTGTACCTATGATCCCAAGACTTTTGAGTTTTTCCTTACTTAAAAGTCTTGGATAACTCATCACCCCTGACCTTTCCTTGAAACAGTCAGTTGGAAGGAATTATTAAGTATTTATTTGGACAAATACATAGAAAATGAAAAATAGACCATGTTTGGTAGTATAGCTTGATAGATGCAACAACCTCTTCTATATTTCTTTAGTAAGTTTTCACAATTAACATCAGTAATGAATACCAAAACCTTTCACTCTGACTTCTTAGGTAACAAAACATTGTACTTGCAATCTAAGAAAATAATACTTCTGCCTATTATCCACAATGTAAAAATATATTATAGGTGTAATTCAAAAATCTGTATAATAATGAGTCAAACATCATTTCTACAGTATTTATATGGTCATAAAATTTCACTAAATGAGATTTTTAGAGATCATGTATTCCTCTTTTCTACTTCTTGTTCAAACTAGATAATTTTAGATGAATAAATACCCTTTGGAGAATACTAAGAAAGTAAATTCAATTATTTGTGATAGGATTAGAGTTTTAATAGAGGAAAGAAGTGGGAAAGTTAAGCTCTATGACTCAAGATATAATACTCCTTCCACCATACCAGAGTCATATGATGGTGGTAACAATAAGAACAAAACTCTGACAACACCATAGGTCATTTAATATCAGTATCAATTTTACTGTTCTCTCTTTTAATACTTGATAGTTTACAAAGAACTTTTGCATAAGTAAACATATTAGACCTTCTAACAATTATGTGAGTTAAGAAGAACAGGGACTATTATCGTTATTTGCAGATTAGGAACATGAAGTTTAGGAATATCCAAAAGCACATGATTAGTTTCAATCCTTTGAAAGAAGGATTAGTATCCAGGTATCTAGACTTTTACTTCAGTGCTACTAAAGGTAATATACCATACTTGAATCAAATGTTGCAATGGAAAGAATATTGATTATTGAAGTAATTAACCAAATTTCAAATCCTATTTCTGTCAATATCTATTAGGACACTGGCAGATCATTAAACTTCCATGGGCCTGTTTTCTCTTCTATAAAAGAATGGAATTGGACTCTAATCTTCCATCTCTGTAGATTCTTGAAGATATGATCTTACAAAGTAATTATTTATTCAATCCAGAAAATAAGCAGAAAACTTTTTTTGAAATATTAAAAATTTAGCTCTCCTAATTCTGTAATATATATATATATGTATATATATATATATGTATATATATATATATATAGAGAGAGAGAGAGAGAGAGAGAGAGAGAGAGAGAGAAAGAGAAAGAGAGAGAGAGAGATAGAAATAGAGATATAGGTACAGATAACCTACCTATAAGAATGTAAGCACCTCATGGTAGAATTATATGTTCTTTATAATTTTAGAGTGCACAAGTAAGAGATGATGATGATGATATGATGATGGTGAAGATGCTGCTACTTCTGCTGATGGTAATAATGGTGTAGTGATGATGATGATGATGATGATGATGATGATGATGATGATGATGATGATTGTAGTAATTATGGTAATGAAGATGATAGTTTGGCTCAAGTTTGATTCTCTTAGAAAATAAGTTATTATAGGTTGATTGATATCAATGATGTCAATGTAGTGTGATTCTCTAAATATGCCCTAATAACCTTATGTGATAATAAAGTATCTAACATCCTAACATCTAACAACTTAGAAGATATGGTTAGAGAGCCTGATTATAACCATTTGTTAGGATGATCTGTCATAAATTCTTGGAGAGATTCCATCTGCCAATTAATACTGGGAAGCAAGTTGAGGGAGTGAGATAAAATAAAATGAAATTCTACCAGTGCACAACTGGGATAACTGCTGTACATTTCCCAAACTGTAGAATTAAGGAGTGGGACCAGAAGCATTTCTCACATACACTGAGCAGCCAAAACTGGATTTTTACCAAAGGGGTTTTCTCTACTGAGTTTTAAGTAGTGTCACAACACTAGTCTCTTAGTATATGGGCAATCAAAATATGACTGCAAGCAATAGCAAGGGATTCTAGCAAATGAACTGGAGAAAAGCTGGAGAAGACAAGAGATTCCTCTTTCTTTCAAGCCCCCAAGGACACATAGCTAATGTCATCTCAGGTGCCAAAGGGAGAAGAACAGAGCCAAGGAAGGTATCAGGAATAGGTCTCTGGCTTTGTGCTACAAACATAGAAAAAAGAAGGGAAGAATGCCAAATGCCAAGAAGACTAAGTATTCTCTTATTCAAAGGAACAAGGGCATCAGAGTAGGATAAGAACAAAATGGGAGCAGTGAAGGAGTAGTAGTTCTAGGCTATTTTCTTCACTTCCTAAAATTCCCTTTGAATTTGGCAGACCAATATCATCAGCCATTTTCCTCTTGGCTTGCTAGTAGTTGAAACTAGGCAGAACAATATTTTATTTAATATAAAGGTTTTAGACACCAATACACTTGATTTCAGGATATTTGGATAATGGTTCTGGCTCTGCCACTAATTTGCTTGGCAAGTAATGTTGTCTCTTTGTGCTTATTTCTTCATCATTAAAAATAAGAGTTGAATATGATGAACATTAATATTCCATGACTCTTTAAATATAAGGATCTCAAATCACTTTATTGAGATCACCTAAAAAAGCATCTATAATTGGATTGGAGATCTAACTCTGATAGTGGTTGTGACTGGATTAATTATAAACTTCTCTTTACCTCTGTTTCTTCAGATTCAAAGGCTATACTTTTCTAACTATATCTGTGAAAGGAACTAAACCTTTGAGGAACAAATAATACCTATCCCATGAGAGAATAAAGTACTATTACTTAATGCATTATGCAGAATATAATACACTTGACAATGACCCTCAGAATATTGCTAAGGCACAGGTTGAAATAACCATCTTAATTATAGTAATATGAATTTTATTTATGGCAAATATGGGGAGGGGTATTATAGGGTGACACTGGCAAAAAAACATATTTCCCTCTCTCCTTCCTTTTCCCTACCCTTGACAAGTCCTTCTTTCTCTTGGGTAACATCTTTATCCATGGAAAATCTTGTTTAAGATGAACATCAATAACAGCATAGATCAATGGAATCAAGAGAGTAAACATTAGACACATAATTCCATTAGTAAACATTAGTTTGCAGAAATGATTCAGAAGACAAGAAGCTTGAGGAGGTTGAATGGAAGGGTAGGGGGTATTCTGTTGCCAGGCAGCTAGTTCTAGCCCTGCCCTGGTGATGATGGAAATCGGTGGTGGGGGAGTGATGTGCTGATTGTAAGTAAGCTCCTCAGGTGTTTTACAGCACCAGCTGGTGGCACCATTTCCTTCTTGTCTTCCCGCCTGCTACCATCCTGAGTCACTGCACAACTCTAGCTTCGTGGTCCTTGCAGCAATATAACCCCCAACCCTTTCCACTTCGCAAAGTGCATGACTTTAGGCAACAGCATTGATTTAATACTCTCTTTGTTCAGCTTCACTGTCAACTTAAACATGTATCACGACATAGTAAGGAACCAGTATAACATGGAGTTAAAACAAACCAAAACTCACAGACAAAAACCCTGGGGCCTATGAAACCATAGCAGCTGGTATACTTTGCAATCACTTAGAACTTGCTGTCCTAGAAAAATAGTGTTCCCTATGGAGGGAAAAACCTGATATTTTACAGAAATGGTCTATTGTAGAGAATTACCACTATATTTATTTTTGAATAAACATAGTTTCTCTTCAGTTTATATTTCTAAGTAAGTGGAATCTCTTTTGAAAAATAATAATATCATTGGGTATGCTTATTAGACCTCCATTATCATTTAATGATAATCATCACATTTCTAGGTATAATACGATCAGCACATTTCAATGCATTGCTCTTCACTCAAATGGACTGAAGTCTATGTATGTTACAAGATTTGTTTTCATATGTGAGAGTTCTTCAAAAGAGTCATTGTGGCACTTTCATATTGAACAGTTAAGTTTTTTGGAATTGAGTTATGAGATGCCAGAGATGGGGGAGGAAGGGGATTAGCTTTCCTAGCTTCTATGAAATGCACTGAAAAACTGAAAGACAGGAATTTGAAAACACAGAGACTCTTCTGACAGCTACCAGATAAATACCATTGTAAAGGGTTAACATGGAAGGAGGCAGTGTTGGGTTGGGGCTGGATTTTTCCATTCAGGCAAGCTTGGTATTCAGAAGGATTGCGTAATAGAAGAGGAAAAAAAAAACTTTCAACTGAGAAATAACGGGTCAGTAAGCTTTGAGATGAAAGAGGAAGTTGTTCAAATCCATAACTTGTAATTGTCTGATGAATGAGGTCCACCCGCTTTCCAAAGTCAACCAGGATTTCAAAATGTAACTTAAGTGCCAGCTATCTGTAGTTACATGGTTTCAGTCAGAAACTGCCAATTAGCCCATCTTCCCTTCATTGGGAAAGGGAACTCACTGCCTTTTCAAAACATCCCCCTGCCATGTAAAATGAAACCCACAGATGTAACACTAGTAATCAGCTGTCAAAGCAGACCACTAGTCAGGGTTGGCAGTTTGGTGATCCACAGCTGAGTGTTCCTGAAAGGAAATATTTGCATGTTCTTCTGTGTGTGTGTGTGTGTGTGTGTGTGTGTGTGTATGTTATCAAATGAAAGTCAGAAAGGGATATGAAAATATAACTGTGAGAAGTGAAACAGACAGACCACACAAGTCTGACAGAATGCCATTAATATGAAAATGTTAGTGAGAGTGACATAGTATATAAGTGGTTAAGTGTACAAGACTGTTTAGACAGACTATAAGAGTAATGTATATTTTAAAATGTTAAAACAATTCAATGTACATGATAAGTTTGTATGTATGTGGGTCTCGTCCATGGGTTGGGCATTTCCAAACGGAAACGTTATTATGCATTACATGTGAGTTTGTGAGTGAAATCTATACCAGCACCAGTGTGTTGATATGGTCATATACACAACCTTTCTATTTCCCATGATCTCAAGAGAAAAAGAAAAACATGACCCACACCAGTTTCAAACTAAACCCAGCTCCTGTTTAGCTCTCCAAAACCTGAAACAAATCTGACCATTTCTAGCAAGCAATGGCTATTACCCAGTGGGTACCATTACTATTTATTTTCCACTCCCTCTCAACCTCTTTTCTCCTCTTGCCACCCCCCAATCCCCGCCAATCTCGTAGGCAGAATCTGTCTATTTTTCAGGGAAATGCGAGTACCAAGTGCTTAAAGGATACATAGTCTTCCCCTAAACTTAATGCTAATTCCTTACTGAAAGATGAGGAATGCGGTGGAATCAGCACCAGGGACCAGCGAACAGCTAAGCACAGTGCTTTCGGGGATATAGTTTACACTAGAACAAGCCTCATTTCTCCATCCCAGCTCTCTGCAGACAACCCCATCGCTTCCACCTCTCGCACCATCACTCCCAGCACACACAGCATTTCCAGTCCTCAGTACCAAAAAACACCAACACCAATATTGCAGCAAGTGAGGCAGTCGGCCCCCCTCACCACAGAACGCAGGAGGACCAAGGCTTTGGTACTGATCCTGTGGAGAGGATAGTGAGGGCGAGTTGTAAATAAGCACACAGTTCCCTATTCCGAGCGCTTCTTAATCCATCTCCTACCCAGACCCTGGCCCGGAGGAGGAGGAAGAGGAGAAGGAACAGAGGGGGGCTTGGAAAGAAGAGTAAATTCACCAAATACCTTGCAAGGAGAACAGGGACAGGAAGAAACCCAGCATCCAGATACTGTGCAGCCAGTAGGTCCTCATGTTGCTCCCTTGCTCGATCCTCTCGTGTGCACCAGCTCTCCTCTCCTCCTCTCTTCTCCTCTCCTCTGCTCTTCTCTCTCTCTCTCTCTCTCTCTCTCTCTCTCTCTCTCTCTCTCTCTCTCTCTCTCTCTCTCTCGCTCTCTCTCGTTTCTGCTTCTCTCTCAGATCTAACGGCTCTGAGAATACTGGACAGATGAAGCTGACTGCCACACAACGCCTGGATCCCACGAGCAGCCTGCACTCTTTTTTTTCCCTCAAGTGCAGGAGGAGGGGGCCGGGTTTGGAGCTTGTAGACTGTGCTTGGTGTAAACACGGACAAACCCCCTCCTCTCTTCCCCTCTCCTCCCTCCCTCTTCTCTCTCTCTCTCTCTCTCTCTCTCTCTCTCTCTCTCTCTCTCTCTCTCTCTCTCTCTCTCTCTCTCTCTCTCTCTCTTTCTCCTCCTCCTCTTCTCTCCTTCTCACCCTACTCTCCCTCTCTCCCCTGCAGCTCCAACTAAATGCGACTGTACTTAACCAAGCAGCGCCTTATAGGACAAGGAACCTAAGCTGAAAGGGCCCCGCCACTGCCATCTAGCGTGAGAATCTGAGCATGACGGTGTCTCTGCCTCTATGAATGTTGTATGTGTGTGCATGTGTGTTTGTGTGTGTGTATGCGTGTGTGTGTGTGATCACAGTCTCCTTTAATTTTACAATTGTCTCCTTTGACAATAAGAAGAACAGTTGCACTTGCTAGATTCTCCAGTCCTTTACTTGACCTTTTTCTTCCTACTATCTGGCATTTATGAAATGCTCACAATATCTTAGGCAATATGTTAAACACAGAGGTTATAGAGAAAAATGTAAACAATCCTTGCCCTCAGGAGCTTATATATCGTCCTCGATTTTCTGTCAATAAAAGTTCATGATTTAGGATTTAAAACAATCTTTTCACGATTTATTTCCTCAGGCAAATGGGCCCAAATCCCAACACTCTTCAGTACTCCCACCACTTGCCTTTTTATCTGAGTTACACCAACTAAGTAGGAATCACAGGATCAAAGGATCATAGATTTGAGGTGAAAGGAATTGCAAAGGTCATCTATTACAAATTCTTTTTATGGATAAGGAAAATCAGGTTCAGAGAGATTAATAGTCTTTGCCAAGATCATACATCTAAGTAATTGCAAAATATGAACCTGAGTCTTCTTTTTAAAATAGTTTTTATTTATTTTCTCAACTACATGTTAAGATAGTTTTCAACAGTAATTTTAAGGTTTTGGGTTTACATTGAGTTTATATTTATTATTCTCCCTCCCAAAGATTGAGAGTAATCTAATAAAGGCTATATATGTTTAACTACATTAAATATATTTTCATATTAGCCATATTGTGAAAGAATCAGAACAAAAAGAAAAAAGCTTGAGAGAAAAATCATCATAAAAACAAAACAAGTTTTGTAAATGGAAAATAGAATACTTTGATATGCTTTCAGACTAAATAATTTCTTCTTTCAGTGTGGATGGTATTTTCCATCACAAGTTCTTTAAAATTGTCATTGATTATTAAACTGCTGAAATGAACAAATCCATCAAAATTGAGCTTTAATTAATGTTGCTGTGTACAATGTTCTTATGTTTCTAATCATAATTCAACATCTCTTCATGCAAATCTTTCCAGACTTTTCTGATGATCACCCACAAATGATTTTTATGGTACAATAATATGTCATCACATTCATATCTTACAAGTTGTTCAATCATTCTGCAATTGATGGGCATCCCCTCAAATACCAATTCTTTACCACTACATTTGTTATAAATATTTTTCTACATGTGGACTTTTTACTCTTTCTTATGATCTCTTTGTGATATAGACCTAGTAGTGGTATTGCTGGATCAAAGGGTACGCACAACTTTATTGCCCTTTGGGCATAGATGTTAATTGCTTTCCAGAAAGGTTAGATCAATTTAAATGACACCAACAATTCATTAGTCTACCAGTTTTCCCACATCTCCAAAATTGATCATTTTCTCTTTTTTTTTTGCCATATTAACCAATCTAATAGATGTGAGGTGGTAAGAAGGGTCATTTTAATTTACATTTCTCCAATAAAGAATGATTTAGAGTATTTTTTCATATGGTTATAAATAATTTTAATTTCATCTGAGAAGTGTCTGTTCATATCTTTTGGCCATTTATCAATTGGGGGATTACTTGGATATCTATAAATTTGATTGTTATTTATTTTAGAAATGAATAGCTTAAGTGGTAAAAATTGTTTTCCAACCTACAGCATTCCTTTTAATCTTGGTTGCACTAGTTTTATTTAGGAAAAACCTTTTAAATTTCATCCAATCAAAATTATCTATTTAGCATATTATGATGTTCTCTATCTCTTCTTTGGTCATAAACTCCTTCCTTTTCTACAGTTCTGACAGACAAACTATTTATTACTCTCCTAACTGATATTCTAATATGTATGTGTATATATATATATATATATATATATATATATATATATATATATATATATATATATATATATATATTATGTATTTTAAATCCTGTACCCATTCTAACTTTATTTTGGTATAGGTTTAGACTATGCCCAGTTTCTGCCATACTATTTTCCGGTTTTTCCAGATCTTGGAAAAGAGTGAGTTCTTCTGCCAGATGCTGCAGTTTTTGAGTTTATCAAATACTTGATGACTATAGCAATTTACTATATTTGTTTCCTTTGTACCTAATCTATTCCACTGATTCAGCATTCTATTTATTAACCAGAACCAAACATTAATTATAATTATAGTTATATAATTATAATTATAATATAATTTCAGGTCTGATAGGGTTAGGTTAACTTTCTTTGAATTTTTTTTTATTAATTTGCTTTATGGACTTGACCTTTTATTCCTACAAATGAATTTTGTTACTAATTTTTCTAGTAAATAAAACAATTTTTGATAATTTGGTGTCACTGAATAAGTATTTTAATTTAGAGAGGATTGTAATTTTTATTATATAAACTCAGCCACCCCATGATCATTTGACATTTGTCAAATTATTTAGGTTCGACTTTATTTGTGTGAAAATTGTTTTGCAATTATTTTAAAATTATTTCTGAGTTCATCATGGCAGATAAACTCCTAAGTATTTTTATTATCTCCATTTACTTACTTTTTTATTTTTATTTTTTATTTTTTGTTTATTTTAATCCAGATGCACATGTATATTTTTAAGTTATAAAATGTCCTTTCACCCCCATTTCCCATGCCCCACCCCTCAGCAGCCAACAGTCCAGTTAGTATTGTACATACATATTTTTGATAAACATGTTTACAAGTTAGTTATTTTCAGTATGAATAATTGGGATTAAGGGAAAGAGATACATAAGAGATAATTTTTATAAAGTGTTCATCAGATTCTGAACAGCAGGGTTTTTCTTTGTTTTGTTTTGTTTTGTTTTTCTTCCTCTGGATGAAGATAACACTGTCCATAGTCAGTTTAATACAGTTGTCCCAGATCTCTGAACTGCTGAAAGATGCTTCCATCAAGATTGTTTATCTCACAGTGCTGTTAATGTGTACATTGTTCTCTCCTTTACTCAGCATCAGATGCCATAAGTCATTACATGCTTCTCTAGAATTCAGCCTTTTATGGTTTCTTATAGAACAATAGTATTCCATACTATTCATGTAACATAACTTGTTTAGCCATCCCCCAATTGATGGGCATCCCCTCAATTTCCAATTCTTTGCTACTACAAAAAGAGCTGCTATTAATAATTTGGAACATATAGGACTTTTCCCTTTTTAAATACTTTCTTCTGGATATATACTTAGAACTGGAATTGCTGTGTCAAAGGGTATGAACAGTGTTATTATTCTTTGGACATAGTTACATTTTGCTCTCCAGAAATGTTGGATTCATTCATTCACAACTCCACCAGCAATGTATCAGTGTCCCAAACCTCTCCAACACTGATCATTTCCCCTTTTTCTCATCTTGGCCAATCTGATAGGTGTGAGGTGATATTTTATTGCTGTTTTAATTTGCGTTTCTCTAATCAATAATGATTTGGAGCACTTTTTCATATGATTATGTATACCTTTAATTTCATCATATCCTTTGACCATTTATCAATTGGGGAATGACTTGTGACCTTATAAATTTGAAAAAAAATCTTTATATATATTTTAGAAATGAGGCCTTTATCAGAACTTCCTAGTTTTGAAGATTGTTTCCCAGTTTTCTGCTTTCCTTCTAATTTTGGCAGCATTGATTTTATTAGTGCAAAACCTTTTTAACTTAATATAATCAAAATCATTAATTTTTGTTTATAAGGTACTTTAAATCTTATTTGATCATAAATTTATCCCCTTTTCATAGATCTGAAAGATAGACTACTTCTTGGTCTATTAATTTATCTATGGTGTCTCTATATATTTTAAATGGAATTTCTCTTTCTATCTCTTGTTGCTGTTCTTTGTTGGTAATACATAGAAATGTTGATGATTTATATATTTATTTTATATCTTGCAACTTTACTGAAGTTGTTCATTGTTCCAAGCAATTTTAGTTGATTTACTAGGATTCTCTAAGTATGTCATCATATCATTTGCAAATAATGAGAGTTTTGTTACCTCATTACCTATTTTAACTCCGATTTCTTTCCCCCCCCTACTATTGCTAAAATTAACATTTCTAATACAATATTGAATAATGGTGATGATAACTGATATCCTTCTTTCACCCCTGATCTGACGGGGAAAGCTTCTACTTTATCCCCTACATATAATGCTTGCTAATTGTTTTAGATAGATACTACTTATTGTAATGAGGAAAACTCCATTTATTTCTAAGTTCTCTAGTTCTTTCAGTAGGAATGAATACTGTATTTCATCAGAAGTTTTTCAACATCTATTGAAATAATCATATGAATTCAATTAGTTTTGTAATTGATATGGTCAATTATACTGATAGTTTTCCTAATATTGAATCGACTTTGCATTTCTGGAATAAATCTGAACTGATCATAATCTATTATACTTGTGGTAACTTGTGGCAATTGCTTTGCTAATGTTTTATTTAAAATTTTAGCATCCATGTTCATTAGGGAAGGTGAACTGTAATTTTCCTCTACTTTGACTCTTCCTGGTTTAAGTATCAGCACCATATTGATATCACAAGAGAAATGCAGTGAATTCCTTTTTCATCTAATTTTTCAAATTGTTTATATAGAATTAGCATCAATTGTTATTTAAAAGGTTAGTAGAATTCACTTTAGAATTCACCAGGCCCTGGAGATTTTTCTTAGGAAGTTCATTGATGACTTATTCAATTTCTTGTTCTGAAATGGGATTATTTAAGTGTTTAATTTCTTCTTCTGTTGATTTGGACAATTTATAATTTTGTAAATATTCATCCATTTCATTTAGATTGTCAAATTTATTGTCACACAGTTGTGCAAAATAGCTTTGAATTATTGTTTTAATTTCCTTCTAATTTAAGTGAATATATCCTTCTCATATTTGAAACTGGTAAATTGGTTTTCTTTTTTCTTTTACTTTAATTCAAATCAGCCAAAGGTTTATCTGCTTTATTGGTTTTTGCAGAAAACCAACATTTAGTTTTATGTATAGTTTAATAGTTTTCTTACTTTCCATTTTATTAATCTCTCCTTTGCTTTGCAGAATTTCTAATTTGGTATTTATTTGGTGATTTTAATTTTTTTTACTAGTTTTTTTAGTTGTGTGTCCAATTCATTAATGTTTCCTTTCTCTATTTTATTTGTACAAGTATTGAAATATAGAATTTCCCCTAGTTACTATTTTGCCTTCATCCCACAAGTTTTGGTATGATGTCTCATTATTTTGATTGCCTTGGATGAAATTATTAATTATTTCTATAATTTGTTGCTTGATCCACTTATTCTTTAAAGTTGGGTCACTTAATTTCCAATCAATTTTTAGTCTTTCTTTACATGATACTTTATTACATGTGTTTTTTTTATTGGATCATCATCTGAAAATGATGCGTTTAATACATTTGCCTTTCTATATTTTATTTTGAGGTTTATATGCCCTAACACATGGTCAATTTTTGTGTGATGCCATGTACCACTGAGAGAAATGTATATTCCCTTCTATTCCCATTTAATTTTCTCTAAAAGTCTATCATATCTCACTTTTCTAAAATTATATTTGTATCTGTCACATTCTTCTTGCTTATTTTGTGGTTAGATTTATCTGAATCTAAGAGAAGGAAGCTGAGATATTCCACCAATATAGTTTTGCTATTTATGCTTTCCTGTAATACAATTAGCATATACTCTAAGAATTTAGATGCAGTACTACTTGGCAAATATACATACAGACAGACAGACAAACAGACATATATATATATATATATAATATATATTTATTATTGATATTATTTCATTAGCTCCTTTTCTTATCCCTTTTAAGGATATCTATTTCTGTTTTTGCTTTATCTGAGATGAAGATTGCTATACCTGCTTTTTTGACTTCAGCTGGAGTGATAATCTATTCTGTCCTAGTCATTTACTTTTTCTTATTTATGTGTCTTTCTTCTTCAGATGTGTTTCTGTAAACAATATGTTGTAGGATTCTCATTTTTAACTCTTTCAGTACTGAATTTTTTTCCTTTCAGTGGAGTACTAAATATTGTGTGCCAAATTTGAATCAAAATAGGAAGTTCATAAGGGATCATTTATACTGGCAATATATGTTAGTTTTTTTCCTAACTACCTGAACCTTAAACAACTAAATTACAAATAAAACCTGCAGAAATCAAAAAAAAATTTTTTTCAACATTAACATGCTCCCACACAAATAGTTAATCCACACTACTATCTGCTTCTGTTTTATGGGAGTTATCCCATTCATAGCCACAGTTATAATTGCTAATTCATTTTAACCTTCTACTCTGTCTCTTCTTCATTTGTATTATTACATTTATTTATTTGTTTGTTTATTTATTTATATATTTATTTTTGGTGTTTTTGGTTAGACAATGATATTGCTCCTTGCCAAAGTCACACAGCTAATATGCTTCATGTCATGTCAAAGATTGGATTTGAATTATAAGTTCCCTACTCCAGAGTAAATGCTTTATCCACTCTGCCATCTAGCTGCCCCCTCCATTTCTACCTTTCGCCTTATCCTTCTTCACAGGGTTTACTTTCTTAATACTACCTTCTTCAATTTGCTTCACTTCTATCTGCCCCCTCCCTTCCCTCCCTGTTCTTTCCCCATTTCATTTTTTTAAACTTTACCTCTCCTGTTTCTTCTCCCTTCTAACAGTACTACTTCTCCTCCCCCCCTTTCCTCTCCTAATTCCCTGTAGAGTAAGATAAATTTCTAAACCAAACTGAGCTTATTTCCTATTCCTTCTTTGAACCAAATTCATGAAAATAAGATTCTCACAATTCTCACATCTTCCCTTCTCCACCTGTACTATAATAGGTGCTTTGTATCTCTTCATGTTAAGTAATTTTGTTCATTGAATTTCCCTCTTCCAGCCATTCCAGTTCAATCTCTTTAATTAAGTCTCATTTTTTTAAAGTGTGAAATCAAAGTCAACATATGACTATACATTTTTCCAAATATGATATCTCTAATAAAAATACAGTTCTCAGTAATTAGGAGTAACTTTCTGCCATGTAGCAATGTAACTAGTTTTATCTTTCTTTTTTCTTTCTCCTTCTTTATCTTTTTAATATATCTATTGAGTCTCATGCTTGAAGATTAAATTTTGTATTCAACTCTGACTTTTTTTCCCTCAAGAGAACTTGATTCACCTATTTTATCAAATGCCCTTTTTTTTCTCCTGAAATAGTATACCTTTTCAGGTTTGCTGGGTAGCTAACTTTTTATTGTAATCCAAGCTTCTTTGCCCTCTGAACTATCATATTCCATTTCCATCAGTCATTTAATATTTATGCTGCCAAGTTCTGAATAATCACAACTGTGGCTCTTTTGGTTATTGAATTGCTTCTTTCTGACTGCCTGCAGGAATTTCTTCTTGATCTGATAATTCTGGAAATTGACTACAAAATTTCTTGATTTTTTCATTTTGAAATCTCTTTCAGTACATGATTTCAGATTCTTTCAATGACTATTTAATACTCTCTAGGATTTCAGATAGTTTTCTTTGCTGATATCTTTACAGATGCTGTCCAAGCTTGATTTTTAAAATTAATTCTTTCACTTAGTATAATAATTCATAAATTATCTGTCCTGGATCTGATTTCCAGTTCAGTTGAGTTTTTTCGATGAGTTATTTTACATTTTCTTCTATTTTTTTATTTTAAAAAAATTTGCTTCACTGATTCTTGATGTCTCATAGAGTCATTAGTCTCCATTTGCCCAAATCTATTCTTCAAGGAATTATTTTATTCAGTTGTATTTTGAATTCCTTTTCCATTTAGTCAATTCCATTTTTGGAAGAGTTATTATCTTTTTCCATCTGCCTAATTGTATTTTTGTATGAATTATTTCCTTTTTGCATTTGTATAAATGTATTTGTAAAGGATTTATATTTCTGTTTATCTCTTGCAGTTCTTCCAATTTTTCTACTTGCTTTTTTAATTTATTTTTTAATTAAATATTTTATTTATTTTGAGTTCTGCAATTTCCCCCCTAATCTTACTTCCCTCCCCCACCGCCAAACAGAAAGCAAACTGTCAGTCTTCACATTGTCTCCATGGTATACATTGATCCAAATTGAGTGTGAAGAGAGAGAAATCATATCCTCAAGGAAGAAACATAAAGTATAAGAGATAACAAGATCAGGAAACAAGATATGTTTTTTTTTCTAAATTAAAGGAAATAGTCCTTGGACTTTGTTCAAACTCCACAGTTCTTTATCTGGATACAGATGGTATTCTCCATTGCAGACAGCCCCAAATTGTCCCTGATTGTTCCACTGATAGAATGAGAGTCTATCAAGATTTATCATCACCCCAATGTTGCTGTTAGGGTGTACAGTGTTCTTCTGGTGCTGCTCATCTCACTCAGTATCAATTCATGCAAATCCCTCCAGGATTCCCTGAATTCCCATCCCTCCTGGTTTCTAACAGAACAGTCTTGTTCCATCACATACATATACCAGTTTGCTAAGCCATTCCCTAATTGAAGGACATTTACTTGATTTACAATTTTTTTGCCACCACAAACAGGGTTGCTATGAATATTTTTGTACAAGTCATGTTTTTACCCCTTTTCATCATCTCTTCAGGGTATAGACGCAGTAGTGGTATTGCTGACTCAAAGGGCATGCGCATTTTTGTTGCCCTTTGGGCGTAGTTCCAAATTTCTCTCCAGAAAGGTTGGATGAGTTTGCAGATCCACCAACAATATAATAGTGACCCAGATTTCACACAAGCCTTCCAACAATGATCATTAGCCTTTCTGGTCATATTGGCCTGTCTGAGAGGTGTGAAGTGGTACCTCAGAGAAGTTTTAATTTGTATTTTTCTAATAAGTAATGATTTAGAGCAATTTTTCTTATGGATATGGATTGCTTTGATCTCCTCATCTGTAAATTGCCTTTGCATATCCTTTGACTGTTTGTCAATTGGGGAATGGATTTTTTTGAAAAAAAAATGACTCGGTTCTCTGTATATGTTAGAAATGAGTCCTTTGTCAGAAATATTAATTGTAAAGATTGTTTTCCAGTTTACTACATTTCTTTTGATCTTGGTTATAGTGATATTATCTTTGGAAAAGCTTTTTAATTTAATGAAATTGAAATCATCAAGTTTGTTTTTGGTGATGTTCTCCATCTCTTCCTTGGTCATAAACTGCTTCCCTTTCCATAGATCTGACAGGTAAACTAGTCCATTATCCCTTAATTTGCTTATAGTATTGTTTTTTATGTCTAAATCCGGCATCCATTTGAATCTTATCTTAATATAGGGTGTGAGGTGTTGGTCTAATCTAAGTTCCTTCCATACTAACTTTCAATTTTCCCAGCAGTTTTTATCAAAGAGAGAATTTTTATCCCAATAGCTGGATTCAGTGTGTTTATCAAATAGCAGATTACTGTAATTGTTTCCTGTGATTAGACCTAGTCTATTCCACTGATCCACCATTCTATTTCTTAGCCAATACCAGACAGTTTTGATGACTGATACTTTATAATATAATTTTAGATCAGATATGACTAAACTCCCTTCTTTTGCACTTTTTTCATTAAATGCCTGGAAATTCTTGACTTTTGTATTTCTCCATATGAATTTAATTACAACTTTTTTGAACTTACTAAAGTATTTTTTTTTTGGAATTTTGATTGATAGGGCACAAAACAGGTAGTTTAATTTTGGTAGAATTTCCATTTTTATTATATTAGCTCTCCCTATCCATGAGCAGTTGATATTTGCCCAGTTATTTAAATCTAATTTAATTTGTGTGAGAAGTGTTTTATAATTGTTTTCAAAAAGTTTCTGAGTCTGCCTTGGCAAATAGACTCCCAAGTATTTTATATTCTCTGAGGTTACTTTGAATGGGATTTCTCTTTCTATCTCTTCCTGTTGTATCTTACTAGTCATATATAGAAAAGTTGAGGATTTATGAGGGTTTATTTTATATCCTGAAACTGTGGTAAAATTGCAAATTGCTTCCAATAGTTTTTTGGATGATTTCTTGGGATTCTCTAGGTATACTATCATATCATCTGCAAAGACTGAGAGTTTTGTCTTTTTCCTACCAATTCTAATTCTTTCAATTTCTTTTTCTTCTCTAATTTCTGAAGCTAACATTTCTAATATGATATTGAATAGTAGTGGTGATAATGGGCATCCTTGTTTAACCACTGATCTTATTGGGAATGCTTCTAGCCTCTCCCCATTGCATATAATGTCTGTTGAAGGTGTCAGATAGATACTGCTAATTATTCCAGGAACAGTTCATTTATTCCTACACTCTCTAGTATAGGAATGGGTACTATATTTTGTCAAAAGCTTTTTCAAAATCTATTGATATGGTCATATAATTTCTGATAGGTTTGCTGTTGATATAATTGATTATACCAAAAGTTTTCCTAATATTGAACCAACTCTGCATTCCTGGGATGAAACCTACTTGGACAAAATGTATTATTCCAGTGATAATTTGTTGTAATCATTTTGCTAAGATTTTATTTAAGATTTTTGCATCTATATTCATCAGGGAAATAGGTCTATAATTTTCTTTCCATTTCAACTCTTCCTGGTTTATGTATCAGCACCATATTGGTTTCATAGAAAGAGTTAGGCAGACTTCCATCTTCCTCTATGTTTCCAAAGAGTTTATATAGAATTGGAAACAATTGTTCCTTAAATGTTTAATAGAATGCACTTATGAGTCCATCAGGCCCTGGAGATTTCTTTCTTAGGGAGTTCGATGATGGCTGGTTGAATTTCTTTTTCTGACATAGGGGTGTTTAGGTATTTAATCTCCTCTTCTTTCAAACTGGGCAACTAATATTTTGTAAATTTTCATCTATTTCACTTAGATTATCAAATTTATTGGTATAGAGCTGGGCAAAATTTTTTTGAATTATTAATTTAATTTCCTCCTCATTGGTGGTGAGTTCACCTTTTTCATTTATGATACTAGCAATTTCATTTTCTTCTTTCTTTTTTTAAGTCAAATTGACCAGAGGTTTATCAATTTTAATTGTTTTTTTCACAAAACCAACTTTTGGTTTTATTTATTAATTCAATAGTTTTTTTGGTTTCAATTTTATTAATTTTTCCTTTAAGTTTTAGAATTTCTAATTTGGTCTTTAAATGGGGATTTTTAATTTATTCTATCTCTAATTTTTTAGTTGCATATTTGGTTCATTTATTTTTCTCTTTCTCTAATTTATTCATGTAAGCATTTAAAGATATAATATATCCCCTGACAACCGCTTTAAGCGAATCCCATAGATTTTGGTATGTTGTTTCATTATTGTCATTATCTAAGATAAAATAATCAATTCTTTCTGTAATTTGTTTTTTGATCCACTAATTCTTTAAAATGAAGTTTATTCAGTCTCCAATTGGTTCTGGGTCTATATCTCCCTGGCCCAATATTGCATACAACTTTTATTGCATTGTGCTCTGAGAAAGATGTATTCACTTTTTCTGCCTTTCTACAGTTGATCATTAGGTTTTTATACCCTAGTACATGGTCCATTTTTGTATAAGTGCCATACACTGCAGAGAATAAGGTATATTCCTTTCTATCCCCATTCAATTTCCTCCATAAGTCTATCATATCTAGTTTTTCTAACAATCCATTTACCTCCTTAAATTCTTTCTTGTTTATTTTATGATTCGATTTATCTAGATTTGAGAGTGGGAGGTTGAGGTCTCCCACTAGTAGAGTTTTGCTGTCTATATCTTCCTATAGTTCTTTCAGCTTCTCCTCTAAGAATTTGCATGGTATCTCATTGGATTAACATATATATATTCAGTATTGAAATCACTTTATTGTCTATGGTACCTTTTAGGAGGATATAGTTTCCTTCCTTATCTCTTTTATGTTATCTATTTTTGCAGCTGCTTTGCTACCCCTGCTTTGTTCACTTTAGCTGAAACAAAATATATTTTACTCCAACCTTTTACCTTTACTCTATATGTATCACTCTGCTTCAATTGAGTTTCCTGTAAGCAGCATATTGTGGGAATCTGTTTTTTTAATCCACTCTGCTATTTGCTTACTTTTTATTTTGCAAGTCAAATGGGGTTAAGTGGCTTTCCCAAGGCCAAGCAGCTAGGTAATTATTAAATGTCTGAGACCAGATTTGAACCTAGGTACTCCTGACTCCAGGGCCAGTGCTTTATCTACTGTGCCACCTAGCTGCTCCTCGCTTATGTTTTAAAGGAGAGTTCATCCCATTCACATTCTAAGTTACGATTACTAATTCTTTATTGTCCTCCATGCTATCTTCCCTCTGTTTGTATTTCTGCCCCTTCCCCCCTTATCCATATTCCCCAGTATTTTGATTCTGAATATCACCTCCTTTAGTGTGTTTTCCCTCCTATATCCACCCCTCCCCTTTCTTTCCCATTTCCCTTTTTTCCTTTTTCCCTTCCCTTCCTTTTGTTTATTCCACTTTTTTTCTCCCTCTCCCTTTCCCCCTTTTAATACTTGAGAGGTTAGATATTTTTTTAAGTTAACTGAGTATGTGTGTACGTTAACTTTAAGCCAAGTTTGATTAGAAGATTTAAGTGTTTCTCATCTGCTCCTTTTGTCCCCTCTATTATCATAGGTATTTTGTACCTCTAAGTGTAATGAAATTTACCCCATTCAATCCCCTCTCTCCTCCCTTCTCCTTCCTGTCCCTCTTTTTAAGTAGGAGGTATTTTTAAATCATTGTATCTGAATCATAGAAAATTCTGAGTATCTATCACTTCTAGCTAAGTACATTCTATCTAATAGATTTACAATTCTTTAGAGTTATTAATCTTTCTCCCAAGTAGGGTTATAACCAGTTTCATCCCATTGGATAACAGTCTCTTGGATAATTTATGAGTGTCCATCAATTTTGTCTATGTATATTCTCTCTGTTATAGCTACAATTCTCAAGAGTTATGAGAATCTTTTCCCCATGCTGGGATATAGCCAGTTTTGACTTATTGGATAGCAGTTTCTTTTCCTCATCCCCCCCTTTTTTGCCTTTTCATGTCTCTTGAACCTTGTGTTTGATGTCCAGATTTTCTACTTAGCTCTGGTCTTTTCCTCAGCAATTTTTGGAATTCTCCCATTTCACTAAATGTCAATCTTTTCCCCTGAAAAAGAAGGACCAGCTGCATGGGATAGTGGATTGTTGGGTGCATTCCAAGCTCCCTTGCTCTTCAGAATATCTGGTTCCAGGCCCTTTGATTACTTAATGTTGATGCAGCCAGGTCCTGTGTAATCCTTACTGTGGATCCTTGATATTTAAATTGTTTTTTTCCTGGTTGCTTACAGGATTTTCTCTTTTATCTGAAAGTTCTGGAATTTGGTCACAACATTCTTTTGTGTTTTTATTTTAAAATCTCTTTCCTGAGGGGATTGATGTATTCTTTCAATAACTATTTGCCCTGTGATTCCAGAATATCAGTGTAATTTTCCAGCACTAGATACTGTAATATTAAGTCCAGGCTTTTTTTCTCTTCAATGTTTTCAGGAAGTCCAATAATTCTCAGGTTGCTTCTTCTCGATCTATTCCTGAGGTCAGTGGTTTTGTTGATGAAGTATTTTACATTTTCTTCTATATTTTTTTCTATTTTTTGATTTTTTAACAGGCTCTTGCTATCTTATGAAGTCATTAGTTTCCACTGATTCCATTCTTATTTTTAGAGAGGAGTTTTCTTCATTTACCTTTTCCAACTCCTTTTCCAATTGGTCAGTCCTACTTTTGAAAGAGGTTTCTATTTGACCAGTTGAGGTTTTGAGAGAATTATTTTCTTTTTTGCATTTGCCCAATTGAGGATCTGAGAGAATTATTCTCATTTTTGTATTTGTCCAATTGATGATCTGAGAGATTTATTCTCATTTTGTATTTGTCCAATTGTAATTTCCAATGATATGTTTCCTTGTTGCAAGGTGTTAACTTTGTCTCCCAAATTTTCCAATTGATTTTTAAACTACTTTATTTATTCAAGGAAATCTTTATCTGCTGGAGCCCAGATCATATTCTTCTCAGAGGTTCTAGGTTTTTCTGAGTTAGGCTCTTTTCCTTCCAAGAATTTTTCTATGGATCCACCTTTCCTCTGACCTTTTTTCATTTTGCTAAGAACTTGACTTGGGGAAGGGCTGGTTCACAGAGGTTTGATGTTGGAATCCCTACAGGCTTTACTCAGCGAGTACAATATCTCCAGCTGGCCAGTAGTGTGTGCTAGAGGGTTTGCTCACTGAGTGCAATTTCTCCAATGGCCTCTAGAAAGTTTGATTGCTTTCTCTGGAGTGACTGTGACCTTTATTGAGGCCTTTTCCCTTAGCCTGGAGGGTATGATTGAACCTGTTTAATACTTTTGTCTTCAATCAATGCTGGGCTTTAGCCTGAGGTTACCCTCTCCCATTGTCAGCTGAGCTGGTTCTTCTGCTCACACACCTGTGCCTGAGGCAGACGTATTCTGTAACTGTACTAGCCCCAGCCACAATGGAGGCAGAACAGAGAAGCCCCACAATGATGTACCCAGCTCTCCTGCTCCAGAACTCTCCCCCCCAGCCCTGTCAGCAAACACCAAAACCAATGCCTCTGCTCCCTAGTTGACGCAAGCCCCTGCAGTTGACCAGGGTCTATCCTAACTGATCAAGCAGGTCCAGCTCTTGGGCCCTCAGGCTCCCTGGCACTGATCCACAGCTGATCTGCCCTCTGTGCCCGGACTCACCCAGGAACCCAGAAAAGAAATCCTGGGGTGGATGCTCTTCTGGTTTTTCTTTCTGGGTTTTTTGGACTGGATTTCTGTTAAGAGGTTTGTTTCATATCATAGATGGGCAAAGATCAGGAGACTTTAGAACTCTGCCTGTCTTCTCTCTGCCATCTTGGCCAGAAGTCCTCTACTTGATTTTTAAAATCCATTATGAGTTCTTGCAAGAAGTGTTTTGGGGTTGGAGATCAATTCATATTCTGCTCTGCAGCTTCATGTGAATCACTTTTTCTGCCATCCCCTTCTGATTTGGTCTTGTGCTTTTCTTTGTCTCCAAGATATTTTTTATACTCATAAGTTTTCTGACTTTTAAATTAATTTTCAGCTTTGTTTCTGGGTGCTCCCCCAAACTTCTTCTGTTGGAAGAGGGACCTATGTTAAGAATGCCCATGAACTGTTCATTTGATTGAGCAATCCAGTCCACTCACACTGGCTGAACAGGGTTTCTGTCTTAGAGCTCTCTCAGTTGGCTGGCAGTACCATTGACCTGCTGATCCTGGTCCCCAAGGGCCTCTGTTCTGGCTAAGAAATTGTAACTGACTCCCTCCACATCCCACCAAGGTTGGTTTCAGCTCATTGTCCTGAACTTTGCTCTACCTCCACTGGAGACAGACTTTGTTGGAGAGTACCCCACTTTGTTCTTTTGTGGATTCTTGTATTCCAGAATCAATTTAGAGGTTTGATTAACATTGGTTTTGAAGGATGTGTGGAAAGGCTCAAGGAAGTTTCTGGCTTCACTCTGTCATCTTGGTTCTGTCCCCTGAACCCAGGTGCTATAACACCAAATTAATTTTATGACAAAAACTAATTCATGAACAATTACTAAATCCAAAGGGTATTTTAAATTTATTCTTCTTTACCGCTAAAATGTTTTGTAGACTATTCTTTCTTAAAAATAATATATTTGTCATGCAAATTATTTTTATATTAGTCAGATTACAAAAAAGCACAAAGAAAATAAAGTGATAACAAACTATGTTTTCAAAATGTATTCAGGGTTTATCAAATTTCTCTCTCCAAGTGGATAGAATTTTTCAATGTGGATACTTTTGGAATTCTCTTGGGTCAGTATCTTGATGGGAGTTAGCTATGACTTCAACAAATGGTCATCCTTAAAACATTGCTGCTAATTTGTACAGTATGTTTCTGGTTCTTGGAGTTCATATAATTCTTCTAAGATTTTTCTGAAACCATCCTCCTTGTTTTTTTTTTATAGCTCACTAGCATTCTTCCATAACTTATTCAACCATTCCATAATTGATGGGTATCCTCTTAATTTCCAATTCTTTGCCACAACAAAAAAGAGCTGCTGTAAATATTTTTCTAGAAATAATTTATTTTCCATTTTATTTGATTTTCTTGGGCTACAGAACTAAAAGTGGTATTTCTGAGTTAAAGTGTATGAAGTTGTATAACCCTTTGAGTCTAGTTTCAAATTGTTCTCCAGAATAATTGAATATTTCATAACTTTGACATTAGTGACATGGTTTCACAATTTTTCTAGATCCACTTCAGGAATTGTCATTTTCCTTTAGTATCATGTTACTAAGTCTGGCAGATATGAGGTGAGACCTCAGAGTTGTTTTAATTTGAATTTCTCCTATCAACAGTGACTTAGAGAGCAAAAAAGAAGCAATTTAAATACAAAAGAATCACAATCAAACTTATATACGACTTATCAGCTTTAACACTGAAGGATCCTGAGACAAAATACTATATTTCAGAGGGCAAAGGAACTTGGATTACAAGCAATAATTTACTACCCTGAGAAATTCAATATATACTTTCAGGGGAAAAGATCGACATTCATCAAAACAGAGGACTTCCAAAATTTTCTGATAGAAAGATCAGAACTCGAGATATGACTCAAGAGATGCATAAAAATATGGAAAGAAAAAACAAAACAAATGTTAGTCAAGAATATTAAATTGTATACAACGCTACAAGGAAAGATATAATACTTGTAACTCTTGAGAATTCTATTTATCTTAGGATAGTTAAAGGGTTGAACATAATTGAAGAGATTGAATTTGGAGGATATGGGTATGATTGGTTCTTGTCTTCACTTGAAAAAGACCAAAATGACATCACTATATTTGAGACAAAAAGCATGGGTGAAAAGCTAACTTGCTTGCTCTAAAATTATGTGTCTCAGTTTCTTCTGACATATTTTAAGTCTGCTTTACTCATAAAGCTCAGCACATTCTCTGATGAAGATATCCCATGCTGGACAGTCCTGAGTCAGTGTTTCCCATACCTTACAATCAATTATAAAGTTCCTAAGACAGACTTTCAGAGTTTCCCAGTACTTAGAGTACTTAACGACTCTATAGTTAAACAAATCAGAAAAGACTTTACCCAACTAGATACTTAGAGGTTTGGATTACCATAGGGGCATAGAGTGGGAACCTACTTAGAAGGATTGGACATAAAGAGATTAGGAAATGATCTTATATTAATTCATACTTTAGTTAAGAGGGGTAAAGTACCATGGTTGGGAGCTAAAGGGGGGGAAAGTATGGGAGTGAATATGCTTGGAAAGGGGTACAAATGGTTCATAAATTGATTTGGCTTTGCATGATGCTTTGACTCATGAGTATTGGGTGTTCATGGAAGATGGATGAAAAGGGGAGGAAGGAATAAATTAATTATAATTTTATGCAATTCATGACTCTTGAGAAGTGTGTTTCAAATGAGATAGAGGAAAGGGTACTTAGTGACTGAGGCAATGTTGCTTTTCAATCAACCAAGCAATCAATCAATCAACCTTTGATTGCACTGTGATTGATAGTATTTTGAGCTAATCAAGCAACCATTCAATCAACCTTTGATAGATGGTACTTTGGTTGATAGTATTTCTATCAGGTTAGACAAGATGAATATAATTCAATAAAAGAAATGTAAGTACAAAAATGTTAAAAATAATAAAAACATAAAAAGAAAGAGAAGATTAGTCATTAGTGGATAAATAACACAAGGCACAAACATCTATTATAGTACAGGGAAAGAAGAGAGGGTATAAACACTGAGTAAATCTCCTTCAACTGAGTAAATCCTTTTCAATGGTTTTGGCCCAGAGAGGGGAACAGATATTCCAATTAGGTTTAAAAAAAATCTATCCTACTCTACAGGGAAGGGGGTGGGTTTGAAAAGGAAAGAAAAGGGAGGAAGGGATTAATAAAAGGGAATGGAAACTTATAAGTGAAACTAACCCAGAAGTTAAAAATTTTTAAGGAAACTTAGGAGAAAAGGAATAAAACATTAGTGAAGAGGAATAAGAGAAAAGGAAAGAGCATAGTATAAGTAGTAAAAGATAACATGGAGGGAAATACAGAATAGTAATAACTGTAAATGTGAATGGAATGAACTCTCCCATAAAATGGAAGCAGATAGTAGAAAGGATTAAGAAACAGAATCCTACAATACGTTATTTACAAGAAACACATTTGAAGCAGAGAGATGCACACAGAGTAAAGATAAAAAAACAGGAGCAAAATATATTATGTTTTAGCTGTAACAACAAAAAAATATCAGGGGTAGCAATTTACTCACAGACAAAGTTAAAACTCAGTCTCATTAAAAGGGATAAACAAGGGGCAACAAGGTGGTGCAGTGGATAGAGCACTACCCTGGAGTCAGGAGGACCTGAGTTCAAATTCAGCCTCAGACACTTAATTTTTGCTTAGCTGTGTGAACTTGTGCAAGTCACTTAAACCCATTACCTTGTAATAACGAAAAGCAAATTAAGAAAAGTGATAAAAAAATGAAACTGCATTTTCGTAAAGGCAGCATAGAAAATGAAGCTATATCATTAACAGACATATAAGGACCTAGTAGTATAGCATCCAAATCATAGAGAAGGAGATAAATGAATTACAACAAAACATAGACAGTAAAACCTTGATAATGGGATACCTCAAACTCCATCTCTCAGAACTAGCTGAATCTAAGCATAAAATAAACAAGAAGGAAGTTAAGAAGGTGCATAAAATCTTATCAAATTTAAATATGATAGACCTATGGAGAAAACTTTCTGGTAATAGAAAAGAATATATGTTTTTCTCTTCAGTACAAAGTACTTATATCAAAATTGACCATGTATTAGGTCATTGGAAACCTTACAATCAAATTCAGAAAGGCATAAATAATAATTATATGCCCTTCAGATCATGATTCAGTAGAAATTATATGTAATAATGCAAGATGCAAAGAAAACATAGTAATTGGAAACTGAATAACTTAATTTTAAAGAACCAGTGGATCAAATAAATCATAAAAATAAATAATCATTTAATCCAAGAAAATAATAATAATAAGTCATCATACCAAAATATATGGTTTGCAGCAAAATCAGTTTTTAGGGGAAATTTTATATCTCTAAATATTTATATGTAAAAAATAGAGAAAGATGATATCAATGAAATGGGTATGCAACTAAAAAAAGCTTGAAAACATTGACAACTAGGTGGCATGAGGATAGAGAACCAGCCTTGGAATCAGGAGGAACTAAGTTCAAATCTGGTCTCAAACACTTAATAATTACCTAGCTATGTGACCTTGGGCAAATCATTTAATCCTAGTACTTTGCAAAAAAAGGTAGAAAAAGAATAAATTAAAGATCCCCAATTAAATCCCCAAAAAAGAAATTATGAAAATCTAGAGACAAATTAATAAAATTGAAAGCAAGAATACTATTGTCCTAATAAATAAAACTAAGTTGATTTTATAAAAAACTTACAAAGCAGATAGACCTTGGTTAATCTAATTAACAAAAGTAATTATCAATATCAAAAATGTAAACAGTGAACTTACCAGCAATGAGGAGGAAATTAAAGAGATAATTTAGATCTATTTTGCCAAATTGCATAAAAATCAATTTGACAACTTGAGTGAAATAAATATTTGCAGAACACACAAATTACCCAGATTAACAGAAGAGGAAATAAAATACTTAAATAGCCCCCATTTCCAAAAAAAATTGAAGAAACCACCAATAAATTCCCTAAGTCTCCAGGTCCATATGTATTTGCAGATGAATTCTATCAAACATTTAAGTAAAAATTAATTACAATTCAATTTTAACTATATAAAAAATAAGAGAAGGAGTTCTGTCAAATTCCTGACACCAAAATGGTCTTGATACCTAAACAGGAAGAATCAAAACAGGCAATGAAAATTATATAAACCAAGATCTCCAATATTATTGCAGAGATATTAAATAAATTTTTAGAAAAGAGATTATATTATTACTAGGAAAATACACCATTATCAGGAAGGAATTATACCAGGTAGGTAGGGAAGAAATGTTTTAGAGAAGACAAAGAAATTGAAGGAATCAGAATTAGAATGAGTAAGTAAAGTTTTCACTCTTTGCAAACAATTTGGGCTTTACTTAGAGGACCCTAGAAAATTATTGAAAAAACTCCTTTAAACAGTGAACAAATTCAGCAAAGTAGCAGGATATTAAAAAACCCACATAAATCATCAGCATTTCTATATATGAATAGCAAAATCCAAGAGCGAGAGAGATAGAGAAATTCCATTTAAAGTAAATGCAGAACACATTAAATATTTATTTATTTATCTTCCAAGACAAACTCAGAAACTATATGAACACAAAGCACTTTTCACACAAATAAAGTCAGATCTAAACATTTTGAAAAATGTCAATTATTCATGGTTAGGTCAAGCTAATAAAATAAAAATGACAATTCTACCTAGATTGCATTACTTATTCAGTGTCATACCATCACACTACCAAATAGCTATTTTACCAAGCTAGGAAAATATAACAACAAGATCAAGAATATCAAGGAAATTAATGAAAAAATAAAAGGAAAGGTAGCTTATTTCTATCATATCCAAAACTATACTATAAAGTGGCAGTTATCAAAACTGCCTGATACTGGTTGAGAAATAGTATAAAGGATCAGTGGACTGGGAGAGGTTCAAAAGAGACACAGTAATAAATCAAAACAATAATCTACTGCTCTGTGATAAGAATTCAGTATTTGACAAAAATTGTTGAGAAAACTGGAAAATAGTATGGCAAAATCTAAACCTAAACCCACATTTCACACACTATACCATAATAAGGTCAAAATGGGAATAGGATTTAGGCATAAAGGACAATGCTATAGCTCAATTAACAAATTAAGAAATACACAGGCATACAGATCTATGGAAAAGGGAGAAATTTATAGCCCAGCAAGAAAGTACATGATAAATTGGAAAATGAATTTTTTTCTATATTCTATTTAAAAAGTTTTTGTACTAATAAAGCCAATGTTGCAAGATTAGAAGGAAAACAGAAAGCTGGGAAATAATTTTCACAGCCAGGGTTTCTGATAAAGGTCTTATTTCTAAAATATGGGGAAAAAATCGCATCAAATTTAAAAGATTTCAAGTCATTCTGCAGTTGATAAATGGTCAAAAGATATTAACAGGCAGTTTTCTTCTTTTTTTTGAAAATTTTTGGCATTGTATTTTTTATATAGTTTTGGAAGATTTTATTTATTTTGAATTTTACAATTTCCCCCCGATTTTGCTTCCCTCCCCCCTCCTCTGACAAAAGGCGGTTTATTAGTCTTTACGTTGTTTCTGTGGTATGCATTGATCTAAGTTAAATGTGATGAGAGAGAAATCATACCCTTAAAGAAGAAACATAAAATATGAGATATAGCAGAATTACATAATAAGATAACATTTGTTTTAAATTAAAGGTAATAGTATTTGGTCTTGGTTCAAACTCCACAATTCTTTCTCAGGATACAGATGGCATTCTCCATAGCAGATACTCCACATTTGTGCCTGATTGTTGCCCTGTTTGTATGAGCAAGTCCATTAAGGTTGATCATCACTCCCATGTTGTTGTTAGAGTGCACAGTATTCTTCTGGTTCTGCTCATCTCACTCAACATCAGATCATGCAAATCCTTCCAGGCTTCCCTGAATTCCCATCCCTCCTGGTTTCTAATAGAACAATAGTTTTCCATAATATGCACATACAAGAGTTTATTAAGCCATTCAGCAATTGATGATCATTCACTCAATTTCAAATTCTTTGCCACCACAAGCAGAGCTCCTATGAATATTTTTGTACAGGTGATGCTTTTACAGTTTTTCCATTATCTCTTCAGGGTATAGACCCAGTAGTGGTATTGCTGGATCAAAGGGTATGCATATTTCTGTTGGCTTTTGGGAATAATTCTAAATTATTCTCCAAAAAGGTTGGATGAGTTCACAACTCCACCAACAATATATTAGTGTCCCAGATTTCCTACATCCCTTTCAACATTGATCATTGTCCTTTCTGCTCATATTGACCAGTATGAGAGGTATGATGTGGCACCTCAGATATGTTTTAATTTGCATTTGTGTAATCATTAGTGATTTAGAGCATTTTTTCATATGACAATGAATCAATTTGATTTCCTCATCTATAAATTGCCTTTGCATATCCTGAGACAATTTGTCAATTGAAAAGACAAAATCTAAATAGAAAATTTGGATATCAAACAGGAATCTCAAGAGACACATGAAAAGATTTTTTAAAAAATGGTAAGGGGAAAAAACTGCTATCCAATAAGATGAACCTGGCTATATCCCAAAATGGGAGAAAGATTCTCATAATTCAGGAGAATTGAAACCCTATTAGAGAGAATGTATTTAGCCAAAAGTGACAGACACTCATGATTTATGCATGAGACTGCTATCCAATAAGATGAAATTGGCCATATATTTACCTGGGAGAAAGACTCTAATAACTCTCAAGAATTGTAACTCTATTAGAGAATATTCTAGCCAGAAGTGATGGACACTTATGGCTTTTCTGTGACTCAGATAGAATCATTTACAAACAATATATCCTCAAAAAGTGGGACAATAAGGACATGGGAAGATGGAGGAGATTGAATGGGGCAAATCTCATTTCATTGAGAGGTACAAAAGACCTATTGTAATAGAGGGGAAGAAGGGAGGATGTAAGAAACACCTGAATCTTCCTCTCATCAGACTTGGCTTAAAGTTAACTTACACAATCAGTTAAATTAAGAAACTTATCTTACCTTTCAAGTATTAAAAGGGGAAAAGCAGAGCAGGAGACAGGGAGTGGGGAAAAGGGGGAACTAACAGAAGGAAGGGAAGGAAGGAAGAAGGAGAAAAGGGAAAGGGGAAAGAAAGGGGAGGGTATTGATATAAGAGGGCAAACACACTGAAGGGATCAGTATGCGGAAACAAAATCCTGGGGAATATGGATAAAGTGAAAAGGGGGGGGATACTAACAGAGGGAAGATAGCATGGAGGGCAATGAGAGTATTTATAACTTTGAATGTGAATGGGATGAACTCCCCATTAAAATGTAAGCAAATAGGGGCAGCTAGGTTGCACAGTGGATAGAGCATGGCCCTGGAGTCAGGAGTACCTGAGTTCAAATCCGGCCTCAGACACAGACTAATTACCTAGCTGTGTGGCCTTGGGCAAGCCACTTAACCCCATTTGCCTTGCAAAAAAATGTAAGCAAATAATAGAGTGGATTAAAAACTAGAACCCTACAATATGCTGCTTACAAGAAACTCATTTGAGGAAGAGAGATCCATTTAGATAGAGTAAAGGTTAAAGGTTGGAGCAAAATATATTTCACTTCAGCTGAAGTGAAAAATCAGGGGTAACAATGCTTATCTCAGACAAAGCAGCTGGAAAAATAGATAGTGTAAAAAGATAAGAAGAAAGAAACTATATCCAAATAGGTACCATAGACAATAAAGTAATTTCAATATTAAATATGTATTAACACAGTGGTATAGCATCCAAATTTATAGAGAAGTTGAAAGAGCTACTGGAAGACATAGAAAGCAAAACCCTACTAGTGGGAGACCTCAACTTTCTATTCTCAGATTTAGATAAATCTAATCATAAAACAAACAAGAAGGAAGATAAGGAGGTAAACAGATTGCTAGTAAACCTAGATATGATAGACTTATGAAAGAAATTGAATGGGAATAGAAAGGATTATACTATTTTTTTCCTCCTATAAATTGCACTTAAACAAAAATTGACCATTCACTAGGGCATAAAAACCTAATGATCAATTGCAGAAAGGCAGAAATAATGAATACATCTTTCTCAGATCATAATGCAAGAAAAAATCATATGCATTATCATTCAAGGGAGATACAGACCCAAAATTAATTGGAAAATAAATAACCTCATTTTAAAATATATAAATATATATTTTAAGGGAGAATTCATCCCATGCGCATTCAAAGTTATAAATACTCTCATTGCCCTCCATGCTATCTGCCCTCTGTTTGTATTTTCCCCTTTTTCACTTTATCCATATTCCCCTGTATTTTGTTTCTGCATACTGATCCCTTCAGTGTGTTTGCCCTCCTATATGAATACCCTCCCCTTTCTTTCCCCTTTCCCTTTTCTCCTTCTTCCTTCCCTTCCATCTGTTAGTTCCCATTTTTCTCCACTCCCTGTCTCCCCCTCTGCTTTTCCCCTTTTAATAATTGAATGGTAAGATAAGTTTCTTAACTTATTATGGATTTTTAAAATTTATATATTTAAAAATATAGAAAAATTATAGAAAAAAATAATTATTTCATTTTAGATAATGACAATAATGAAACAACATACTAAAACCTATGGGATTCATTCAAGTTGGCTATCAGAGAATGTATCATTAAATGTTTAGTTGAATAAATTAGAGAAAGAGGATATCAATGTATTAAATGAGCAACTAATAAAATTAGTGAAAAATTAAATACCAAATTAGTAATTCGAAAAATTAAAGAAGAAATTGAAAAAAATTGGAAGCAAGTAAACTATTGAATTAATAAACAAAACCAAGAGTTGGTTTTATGAAAAACACAATAAAATTGATAAACTTCTGATCAATTTGATTTAATAAAAGAAAGGAGAAAACCAAATTGCTAGTATCAAAAATGAAAAAGGGGAACTCACCACCAATGAGGAGGACATTAAAGTAATAATTCAGAATTATTCTGCCCAAATCTATGCCAATAAATTTGACAATCTAAATGAAATGGAGGAATATTTACAAAAATATAAGTTGCCCAGTTTAAATGAAGAGGAAATTAAATACCTAGACAACCATATGTCAGATAAAGAAATTCAAAAATCCATTATTGAACTCCCTACGAAAAAATCTCCAGGGCCAGATGGATTCCCAAGTGAATTCTACCAAACATTTAAGTAACAATTGGTTCCAATTCAATATTAAACTCTTTTAAAAAATAGGTGAAGACAGAACTCTGTCTGACTCTTCTTATGACAGCAATATGTTGCTGATACCTAAACCAGGAAGAGTTAAATCAGATAAAGAAAATTATAGGCCTATGTCCTTTATGAACATAGATGCAAAAATCTTAATTAAAATCTTATCAAAATGATTACAAGTTTCACTAGGCTAATACACTATAACCAAGGAGGATTTATCCCAGGAATGCAGGGTTGCTTCAATATTAGGAAACAGTTAGTATAACTAATTATATCAATAGCAAACCTAACAGAAATCATATGATTAGCTTTTGGCAAAATACAACAACCATTTCTACTAAAAACACTAGAGAGTGTAGGAATAAATTGACTAGTCCTTAGAATAATAAGCAGTATATGTCTTTAACCATCAATAAGCATTATGTGCAATGGGGATAGGCTAGAGGCATTCCAATAAAATAAGGGGTGAAACAGGGATGTCCATTATCACCATTACTATTCATTATTGTATTAGAAATGTTAGATTCAGAAGTAAATGAAGAAAATGAAATCTAAGGAATTAGAATAGGGAAGGAAGAGACAAAACTCTCTCTCTTTGCAGATGGAATACCTAGAGAAACCCCCCAAATCATCTAAAGCTACTAGAAATAATTACCAACTTTTGCAAAGTCACAGGATATAAAATATACCCTCATAAATCCTCAACATTTCTATATATGACTGGCAAGATACAGCAGGAAGAGCTAGAAAGAGAAATGCCATTTAAAGTAACCTCAGACAATTTTCTGAGTCTATCTGCCAAGGCAGACTGAAGAACTTTTTGAAAACAATTACAAAATGCTTCTCAGACAAATAAAGTCAGATTTAAATAACTGGGCAAACATCAACTGCTCATTTGATAGGTCAAGGTAATATAATCAAAATGACAATTCTACCAAAACTGAATTACCTGGTTAATGACCTATTAATAAACATTTCAAAAAATTGCTTTACTAACTTAGAAAAAGTTCTAAGTAAATTCATATGGAGAAATAAAAAGTCAAAAATTTTCAGGGATTTAATTTTAAAAAAGTACAGAAGAAGGCGGCTTAGCCTTGCCAGATCTCAAATTATATTATGAAGCATCAGTCATCAAAACTGTCTGGTATTGGCTAAGAGATAGAGTGATGGGCCAGTGGAATGGACTAGGTGCAATAGCAGGAAATGATTACAGTAATTGGCTGTTTGATAAACCCAAAGAGTCCAACTATTAGGATAAAACTTCTCTCTTCATTAAAAACTGTTGGGATAATTGGAACTTTGTATGTATGAAACTTAGATTCGACCAACACCTCATACCCTATACCAAGATAAGATCAAAATGGATACAGGATCTAGATATAAAACACAATATTATAAGCAAACTAGAAGAGCAAGTAGTAGTTTACCTGTCAGATCTATGGAAAGGGAAGCAGTTTATGACCAAGGAAGAGATGGGAAGCATTATTAAAAATAAACTAGATAATTTTGATTGCATTAAATTAAAAAGATTTTGCACAGAAAAAACTACTGTAACCAAGATAAAAAGAAATGTAGTCAATTGGGAAGTAATTTTTACAACTAGCATTTCTAACAAAGGGCTCATTTCTAAAATATACAGAGAACTGAGTCAAATAAGAAAAAGCCATTCATCAATTGTCAAATAATCAAAGGATATGCAAAGGCAATTTACAGATAAGGGAATCAAAGTGGTCCATAGTCATATGAAAAATTCCTCTAAATCATTCCTCATTAGAGAAATGCAAATTAAAGCATCACCTCTCAGACTGTCCAATATGATGAGAAAGGACAATGATCAATAGTGGAAGGGATGTGAGAAATCTGGGACACTAATACACAACAGTGTAGTAGTTGTGAACTCATCCAACCTTTCTGGAGAGCAGTTTGGAATTGCACCTAAAGGGCAACAAAAATGTTTGATCCCTTTGATCCAGCAATACCACTACTGATTCTATACCCTGAAGGGATTATGGAAAAAAGGTAAAAATATCAGTTGTACAAAAATATTCATAGCAGCCCTGTTTGTAGTGGTAAAGAATTGGACATTGAGTAAATGTCCTTCAATTTGGCACTGGCTTAACACACTGTGGTGTTCTATTACAAACTAGGAAGGATGGGAATTCAGGGAATCCTGCAATGATTTGCATGATCTGGTGCTGATTGAGATGAGCAGAACCAGAAAAACATTGTACACCCTAACAGCAACATGGGGGTGATGATGAAACTTGATGGACATGCTCCTTCCATCAGTGCAAGAATCAGGGACAATTTGGTGCTATCTGAAATGGAGAATACCATCTGTATCCAGAGAAATAATTGTGGAATTTTAACCAAGACCAAAGATTATTACCTTTAACTTAGGAAAAAACTGTTATATTTTTATGTTATTTTGCTATCTTTTATACTTTATTTTTCTTCCATAAGGATACGATTTCTCTCTCCACATTCAACTTAGATCAATGTATACCATAGGAAAATGTAAAGACTAACAGATTGCCTTTTGTGTGGGTGGGGGAAGGGAAGCAAGATTAGGGGGAAAATTGTAAAACTCAAAATAAATAAAATCTTTCTAAAAAAAATTAAAAATAGAAACCATTATCTTATGTAATTTTACTACCTCTTATACTTTATTTTTCTTCCTTATGGATATTATTTCTCTCTCATCACATTGACCTTAGATCAATGTATAACATGGAAACAATGCAAAGACTAACAGACTTTCTTCTATAGGGGATTGGAGGAGAGAAGCATAGTTAGAGGGAAATTTGTAAAACTCAAAATAAATTTAAAAATAGTGACAGAGCATTTTTGCATAGGACTATGGATAGTTTTGTTTTCTTCATATGGAAAATGCCAGTCCATATCTTTGGTCAATTAGAAATTTATAGAATAGAAATATAATTTGAAGAATTGCTTTTCATTTTATAAATCTGTTTCCTATATATCCAGATATAGATATAGATATAGATATAGATATAGATATAGATATAGATATAGATATAGATATAGATATAGATATAATTGAAATTTCCTTAAATCTTAATCTTCCCTTCCCCATTTTCTATTTTCTTTAAATTTGACTGCATTAGTTTTGTTTGTGCTAAAGTTTTTTCACTTCATATAATCAATAGTTTTCATTTTACTTTCAATGATCCTTGCTGCTTCTTGATTGGGCAGAAATTCTTTCTTTATGCATAGGTTGACAGATAAATTTTTCCATGTTCCCCTAATTTATTTATGATATCACCCTTAATGTCTGCATCATTCTTTCATTTTAACCATATCTTGGTAATCAGTATGAGTTAAAATTCTTGACTAGTTCGGTGGAGCAGTGGATAGAGAATTGGTCTTGGAGTCAGAAGGGTGAAAATTCAAATCCAGTCTCAGCCACTTGATTCTTACTAACTGTGTGACCTTGAGCAAGTCACTTAACCCTCGCATCCAGGACCATCTCCAGTCATCTTGATTCATATCTCAGTGGATGATGGCTCTAGAGAAGAAAGTGAGGCCAGTGACTTGGCAAAGTACCCTCTAACTTAAGCCTAATCATGTTCTTGTCATAGTGTCGCCTCCCTGATGTTATAATCTTTTTCTAAAATGAAGGACAGGGCAGCTCAGTGGTGTAGTGGATAGAGCACTGCCTCTTGAATTAGAAGAACGTGAATTCAGACCTGGTCTCAGACACATAATAATTATCTAGTTGTAAATTTAAAAAAGATTTTGCATTAATAAAATCAATGTTGATAAGCTGAGAAACAATTGTAGATCTCATTTCTAAAATATTTAGAGAACTGAAACAAATTTATAAGGTTACAATTCAGTCCCCAATTGACAAATTGTTAAAGGATATTAACAGACAGTTATCAAATGAAGAAATTAAAGCTTTATATAATCATACAAAAAAATGCTCCAAATCATTACTTATTAGAGAAATGAAAATTAAAACAACAATAAGGTGCCATTTCACATCCATCAGATTGGCCAAGATGAGAAAAAGGGAAAATGATCAATGTAGGAGAGGTTGTAGGAGGATTGGGACAATGATGCATTGCTCCTGGAGTTGTAAGTGAATCACCTTTCTGGAGAACTATATGGAACTCTGCTCAAAGAATAATAAAACTGTTCATTTCCTTTGAACCAGCAATTTTAATTCTTAGTCTATATCCAGAAGAAATTTTTAAAAGGGAAAAGTCCTATATGTTCCAAAATATTCATAGGAGCTCTTTTTGTAGTGGCAAAGAATTGGAAATTGAGGGGATGCCCATCAATTGGGAAATGGCTAAACAAGTTATGGTGCATGGATACTATAGAATACTATTATTCTATAAGGAACCATAAATAGTTAGACTCTAATGATGCATGGAATGACTTACAGGATCTGATGAGATGGGAGTAGAACCAAGAGAACAATGTTCTCATCAACAACAACATTGTGAGATGAATAACCATGATGGAAGCAGGTCCTCTCAGCAGTCCAGAAAGGTAGGTCAACTGTATTAGACTGAATATGGACTATATTATCCCCATCCAGAGGAATAAAAACAAAACAAAACAAACACATGAAAAAACAACCTTAAGAATCTGATCAACACATTACAAAATTATCTCTTATGTATCTTTTCCCCTTAATCCTAATTCCTCATTCAGAAAATTACTAATCTGTAAACATGTTTATCAAAATGTACATGTGTAATACTAACCTGATTCTTTGCCACTGTGGGGAGGGCAGTGGGAAGGGTGAGTGAAAGGAAATTTTGTAACTTAAAAATGTACATATGGATGAAAATAAATTTAAAAATTTAATTTTAAAAGATTAAAAAAAATTAAAAATATTATCTAGCTGTGTGATCTTGGGCAAGTCGCTTAATCCTATTGCCTTGCAAAAGCAAAAAAAAAATAATGAAGGATAAATATTAATTCCTTCCATACTGCTTTCTAGTTTCAATTTTGTTTAAATGATGAGTTCTTACTCTAAAAGTTTAGATTTTAAGGTTTATCAAATGCTAGATTATTATGGCCACTTACTATTGTATATTATATAGTTAATTTTTTTGTGATTCATCTGATTTATCATTCTATTTTTATTGGTGACTACCAGATTGGATGATTAGCATTTTGTAATATAGTTTGAAATTGGGAACTACTAGACTGCCTTCGTTTTCACTGGGCCAATTCTGATTTTAAATGTGTCAGTTTTTCATGCTTATTTTATCACGTCAATTATCTTTTCAGTTTTTTCCTTTATTAGCATTTCTTTGTCTAATATTTTCTCTACCAATCTCTTGATTTTGAAAAGCATTTTCAAACTCCTGGAAGAATGTGGGGGGCTATGTACAATTCACATTTTTCTAGGATGCATTGTTTGTAGTTATTTTGATGCTATGTTCTTCCTCTCTGTTTTTGTCTTGATCTTCCCACTCACCATAACAGTTTTTAAGTTCAGGTTCTTTTTTGCTTGTTCATTTTTCTACAGGATTGTACAGGATTTCTGAATTTGTAACTTTATGTTTATCTTTATGTTCTGTTCCCAGTGTGTGTTTCAAACTTTTTCTACATTGATATTTTGTTTTACTTTCATTTTAAAGATTTTATTTATTTTGAGTTTTATAATTTCCCTCCTAATATTGCTCGCTACCCCCCCCCCCCCCAAGAAGGTACTTTGACAGTCTTTACATTGATTCCATGGTATACAATGGTCCAAATTGAATGTGATAATAGAGAAATCATCCTTCCATGCTATCTTCCCTCAGATTGTATTTTCCCCCCTTTTCACATTGTCCATATTCCCTGGTATTTTGTTTATGAATACCACCAACATCAGTGTGTTTGCCCTCCTATATCCACCCCCTCCCCTTTCTTTCCCCTTTCCCATTTTCCCCCTTTTCCTTCCTTCCCTTCTGTTAGTTCCCCCTTTTCTCCCCCTCTCTGTCTCCATTCCCCCTCCCCTTCCCCCCTTTTAATTCTTGAAAGGTAAAATGTTTCTTAAGTTACCTGAATGTGTATGTAAGTTAACTTTAAGCCAAGTCTGATGAGAGGAAGATTCAGATGTTTCTTATTTCCTCCCTTATTCCCCTCTATTACAATAAGTCTTTCATACCTCTTTATGTAATGAGATTTACCCCATTCAGTTCTCTCCATCCTCCCTTCTCATTCCTGTCCCCCTTTTTAAGGAGGTAGTTTTTTTTAAATCATTCTATCTGAGTCACAGAAAATCATGAGTATCCATCACTTCTGGATAGATTTATTCTAATAGAATTACAAATCTGGAGACTTATTAAAGTCTCCCAAATAGGGATATAGCCAGTTTCTTCCCACTGGATAGCAATCTCATGGATAAGTCATGAGTGTCCAATCAATTCTGGCTAAGTATATTCTCTCTTATAAAGTTATAATTCTAAAGAGTTATGAGAATCATTTTCCCATGCCAGGATATAGAAAGTTTCATCTTATTAGATAGTAGTTTTCTTTTCCTCTTTATTCCTCCCCCTTTTATTAACCTTTTCTATATGTCTCATGAACCTCCTGTCTGGTGTCCAAATTTTCTATTTAGCTCTGGTCTTTTCATCAGGAATTGTTGGAAGTCCTCCATTTTGTTAAATGACCATCTTTTCCCAGGGCAAAGAAGGCTCAGTTTTGCTGGATAGTGGATTCTTGGCTGCATTCCAAGTTCCCTTGCTATTCAGAATATCGCATTCCAAGCTCTTCAGTTCCTTAGTGTTGATACAGCCAGGTACTGTGCAATCCTTATTGTGGCTTCTTGGTATTTAAATTGTTTTTTTTTCCTGGCTGCTTGCAGGATTTTCTCTTTATCTGATAGTTCTGGAACTTGGCCACAACATTCCTTAGTGTTTTCATTTTAGGATCTCTTTCCAGAGGGAATCGATGTATTCTTTCAATTACTATTTTGCCCTCTGGCTCCATGATATGAGGGCAGTTTTCCATTGCTAAATCCTGTAATATTAAGTACAGGAATTTTTTCTCTTCAATGTTTTCAGGAAGGCCTATAATTTATCAGGTTGTCCCTCCTCAATCTGTTCTCGAGGTCCGTGGTTTTGCTGAAGAGGTATTTTACATTTTCTTCTATTTTTTCTATTTTTTTAGTTTTGTTTAACAGACTCTTATTGTATCATGTAGTCATTAGTTTCCACAGACTCCATTCATTTTTTTAGAGAATTTTCTTCATTTTCCTTTGGCAACTCCTTTTCCAATTGTTCAATTCTATTTTTGTAAGAGTTTTGTTAGAACTAGGTTTTGAGAGAATTGTTTTCTTGTTGCAAGGTGTTTAGTTTCTCTCCCAAATTTTCCAATTGAATTTTAAACTCCTTCCTTATTTCTTCAAGGAAGTCTTTCTGTGCTGTAGAGCAGGTCATAATCTCAGAAGTTCTAAGTCTCTCTGAGTTAGTGTCTTTTCCTACGAAGAATTTTTCTATTGACCCTCCTTTTCACTGGCCTTTCTTCAATATCCTTAGACCTTGTGTGGGGAGGGGCTGGTTCACAAAGGTTTGGTGTTGGAATCCCTAAAGGTTTTGCTCACTGAGTGTCATATATACAGCTGGCCAATAGGGGATGATGGTTCTTTCTCTGGAGTGCCTGTGATCTTCATTGAAGCCCTCTCCCTTGCCCTGGGGGTAGTGGTTGAAGCTGTTGAACACTTTTTTCTTTGATAAATGGTGGCCTCTTCCCTGGGTTGAGGTCATCACTCTCCCTATTCACAATGGTGGTGGTTCTCCTACTTAGCATTGGGCAGAAGGTGGGCTGTGATTGTGTTTGCTCTAGAAAGAGGCTTCAACCGAAATGAAGGTACAGACTCTGAGTTCCACTGGGCCAGAGGAGTCCAGGATAGGTGTCTGCAGCTCTCCCACACCAGAACTGTCCCTCCAGTCCTGCCCATTAGCTCCAGATGGTCAAGCATCACAAACAATGCCTCTGCTCCCTAGTTGACCTGTGCCGCCCACAGCAGACCAGGCTCTAGCCCCACTGCTGATCAAGCCAGTCCAGCACCTGACCTGCTGCTTCTCTGGCTAATCTCAGGCTGATCCAGGCTCCTGGGCTCTTACTGGTCACTGCTCCCCACAGAATCCACCCTCTGCACCTGGACTCACCCATGATCACAGAAGACAGATCCTGAGGTGAATGTTCTTTTCCTGGCTTTTCTTTCTGTGTATTGTAGATCAGATGTCTCCTAGAGGTTTGTTTCATATTCTGTATGAGGAAAGATCAGGAGAGCTTTAGCAGTGTGTCTGTTTTATCTCCACATCTTGGCCAGAAGTCAATTTTGCACTAATATTTTCAGAACTAGTTCTGGGAAATTAATAGTTTTCAGTGCTTTAAGTGGAGTGGTCTGGGGAAAGGTGTAGTCACTGCTCTTTTGTGCTACACTCTGGTCCTTGCCCAAGAAGATCCACTGATTCCTTGGGTTCAAAATAAGAACTGTTTGTCAAGGCTCTTTGTCCCTTAGAATTGAAAGTGATACTTCCTCAGAGAATTGGTTTTTGTACCTCTTTTTCCATTTGGTTTTTAAGATATTATGTTCTTTAGTATTTTTTTTAAATCTCCTTCACCAAACTGCTGATTTGGTTTTCATGATTTTCTTGCATCACACATTTTATTCTTTTTTTTCTTTAGTTTTTTTTTTTTGCAAGTCAATGGGGTTAAGTGGCTTGCCCAAGGCCACACAGCTAGGTAATTATTAAATGTCTGATGCCGGATTTGAACTCAGGTACTCCATACTCCTGACTCCAGGGTCAGTACTTTACCCACTGAGACACCTAGCCACCCCTACACATTTTGTTCTTAATAATTTTTCCTCTGCCTCACTTTCTTGATTTTCAAAATCTTTTTTGACCTTTTCCATGGCCAAAGACCAGTATATATTTTTCTTGGAGTCTTTAGTTTGAGGAATTTTACTTTTTTTATCTTCTCCTGAGTATGTTTGTGGTTCTTTTCCTGCACCCCAGCAAGAGAAATCTCTGTTTTTTTACAGCTCCTTCTCTTCTTGGGACTATGTCTTAGGACTGCCATGAAAATCTAAGGATGGTTATAGCAACAGAATCCTATCCCAGTGATAGCAAAGAGAACCTTGTTACAATGGATATCCACCATGACTGAAATTTTCTTCTCTTCATCTCCCCATCCCAGCATCCATGGAATTTTTAGAAATCACAGATACAATCTCACTTCATACAGGAAGTCTTTAGTTTTACCCCACTAATGTTACTTCATGTGGTTTGTTGGTTATCTGTAATTTATCCATCTATCTATATATGTAGATATATAGATAAATAAAATATTTTTTATTCATGATGGTTTTCTTGTTGTATTTTTTCATTAGACCATGAATACTTTAAAAAGGAATTCAAAGAGATTTATCTTTTTTCCCCTCCTTTTATTTCCAGCACTTTGTAAAGTGACTGAAACATGTTAGCCAGTAATAAATGCTTATTCATTGCTTTGGAAAACATGTGTTTAAATTTGATCATTGGCCATGGAAGAGCTCAGAAATGATTGACAAGTCAATGAAGAGAATAATGCCTTAAAAACCAGAATTAGTCAAATGGAAAAAGAGATACAAAAACTCAATGAAGAAAATAATTCCTTAAACAAAAAAATTCAGCAAAGGAAAGTTGATAACATTGTGAGAAAGCAAGCAACAGTAAAACAAAACTGAAAGATTGAAAAATAGAAGAATGTGAAATATCTCATTGAGTAAACAAAACTGACCAGAAAATAGATCCAGGAGAGATATTTTTATTATTATTAGATTACCTGAAACCTTTGATTCATAAGAGAGCTTATGCATCATTTTTCAGGAAATTATCCAGGGGCAGTGAAGTGGTGGAGTGGATAGAGCTCTACCCCTGAGATCGGGAAGACCTGAGTTGAAATCTGGCCTCAGACATTTAATAATTGCCTGGTTGTGAGACCTTGGGCAAGCCACTTAACTCCATTGCCTTAAATAAATAAAAATTTTTAAAAAAGAATTCATCCATAAAACCTATCCTGATATTCTAGAACCCAAAAAGAAATTAGAAATTGAAAGAATCCATCAATCATCTCCTCAAAAAAATCCCCAAATGAAAATTCCATGAATACTACAGCCAAATTTCAGTATTCCTATGTCAAGTAAAAAATCTTTCAAGCATACAAAAATCAAAAGAAATTCAATTGTCATGGAACCACATTCAGGAAAACTCAAGATTTAGCACTTTCTACATTAAGTGAACCTAGGGTTTGGAATATGAAATTCTAGAAGGCAAATTGAATTAGCAACCAAGAATCAACTACCCAGAAAATTTTCAAGGGAAAAACTGGGCATCAAATGAAATGGAAGACTTTGAAACTTTCCTGATGAAAAGGCCAGGAATGAACAGAAAATTTGATCTTTAAACATGAGACTCAAGTGATACATAAAATAGTAAACAAGAAAGGAAAATCATAAGGGAATTAATGATGTTGAACTATTTATATTCCTCTACGAGAAGATGATAGTGATAGCACATACAAACTATCTCATTTATTAGGACAATTAGTAGTATATTTAGATAGAGTATAATTTAGACAGGGCATGATTTAGACAGGGCATAATATGTTTGAAAGCTGGAGTTAAGGTATGATAGAAAAATATACTGGAATAAAGGGAAAGGGAGAGGAATAATGGGTGTCATTTCATATAAAAAGACAAGAAAAAGGTTTTTCTCAGTGGTGTGTATGAGGGTAGAGGTAAGGGTTAGTTTCCATTGGAATTGGTTCAGAGAGGGAATAATATAAACACTTAATTGGGTATACAAATCTATCTTACCCTACAGAAAAGTAAGAAGGGAACAGTTTTGAAGAAAGGGAGGGGGTTAATAGAAGGTAGGGAAGATTGTGGAGAGGGTAGTCAAAAGTAAAATACTTTTGAGGAGAGCCACATTGAAAGCAGAGAGAGAGAACAGAGTAAATGGGGATGGGAAGAATATGATGAAAAGAAAGACATTTAGCAACAGTAACTTTGGGGAAAATATAAGTTTCTCTGATAAAAGTATCATTTCTCAAACATAGAGAACTGAGTCAAATTTATAAAAAAAATAAAATAAGAATCATTACCCAAATGGTAAGCAATCAAAAGAAATGAAGTTTCCAGATGAGTTTATCAATTCTTTTTATGACAAAATTTAAGAAAAAGTTCTAATTCACTTTTGATTGGAGAAATGAAAGTTAGTACAATTCTGAAGTATTACCTTATACCTATTGGATTGGCTAATGGGACAGAAAGTAAAAATAGCAAATATTGGAGGGGATGTAGGGAAAATGTCACATTACTGCATTGTTGAATGAGTTGTATAATGATTCACCTATTCTGTGGAACAATTTGGAGCTATGCCCAAAAGGGCTTTAAAGCCATACCTACCCTCTGACTTAGCAATGCTTCTACAATGTCCATAACTGAGAAGACATGAAAAAGAATCTATATAATAATGAAAATCATAGCAACTCTTTTCTGGTGGCAAGAAATTGGAATTTGAGTGGATTCCCACCAGTTGGGGTTTGGTTGAACAAATTGTTTTGTATGTTTATGATGGAATGATTTCTACTATATGAAATGATGATCAGGATACTCTCAGTAAAACCTGGAAAGACTTATATGGTGAGCAAATGCAATGGAAAATGTACTATATACAAAATTAGAACAATATTATAGGATGATCAGCTATGAATGACTTAGTTTTTCCTCAGCAAGGCTATGATCCAAGACAATTCAGACAGATTTAAAATAAGAATGTCATCCTTTCCCAAAGAATGAGTTGATGGTGTCTGAATTCAGATTAAAGCATACTTTTTTTTAGCTGTAAAGAAAATCAAGCAGCAGCATCATGTGATGATCAACTATGACAGACTTAATTCCTCTCAGCAGTTCAGTGATGAAGGACAATTCTGAAAGATTTATAATGGAAATTGCCATCTACATTTATATTTTAAAACTTAGTTTATGTTTTTTTCCTCCTAGTTTTATTCTCCTTTTACAACATGACTAATATGGAAATATGTTAAGCCTGATCTTACATTTATAACCCATATCAGATTACTCATTGCAATGGAAAGGGGTAAGGTGGAAAAATGTGTCATCAAGACCTTACAAAAAGATGAATTTGAAATGGTCTTTGCATGCAATTTGAAAAAATAAAATAAAATTGAACAAGGAAAGGGTAATTTAATATGATATTAACTTTAGGAAAATTAATTTGACAGTGCAAGAGAGAATGGAGTGGGAAGAAATTTAAGGAAAAAAGACCAATCAAAAAACTTTTTAAGTAGTCCAAGAATAAAGCTAAAACGTCATGTACTCAGAGGTTATCAAAGCATATGGAAAGAAGGGGGCCTATGTGACAAATGTAAAGAAAGTAAAGTCAGCAAGTTTTATAAGAGATTGAATATGAGAAGGAATAAGGGAAAGTAGGGACATCTAGATTTTAATATTGAGTAACAGAGAATCAAGATTTTAGTACAGTGGGGAAATTTTGATATGGTGGAAAAAAGTGGAGGGAGAGTTTTGGGAGAAAAATAAAGAGTTAAGTTTTGGGCATATTGAGTTTAAGATGGATATGGGAGGTATAAACATTTATTAAGTACCTATCATTTGCAAGTACTTTGCAATTATTATCTCAATTGATTCTTATAATACCTTTGAGAAGCGAGTATTATCATGATCTCCACATGTTGTTGAAGAAACTAAGACAAATAGGTTAAATAACTGTCTAGGAATCACAGCCAGAAAGTGTCTGATGCTAGATTTGAATTCAGATATTTCTAACACCAGAATTAGTACTCTTTTTACTGCATTATAAGAACATGCACTTTGATATTTCCATTAGGAAACTGATAATTTGGATGTCATATCTTAGAGCTGGATATGTTGATCTGACAATGGTCAGCAATAAGATGAAGCCATAGAAGCCAATTGAAATCATAAAATCGAAATCATAAAATCATAAAGTGAAATGAGATCTCTAAAAGAAAAAAAGATACTAGAAAAGACAGACACCTAGGATAGGACCTTGAGGAACACACATATTTTGCAGGACATTATCTGGATGAAAATACAGCAAGGAAGATTGAGAAGGAGGAACCAGGAAAGCAGGAGAATTAACATAAATATGTTATAGAAATATAGAGAAAAGAAAGCATTAAAAAGATTTTTTAGTGTCACAACTACAGGGAAGTCCAAAATATTGAGGATGGAAAAAAAAAGGTTATTATATTTGGCAAAAAATATTGTTTTTATTCCCCTTTGTACAATGTTTGGCACATAGTAAACTTCTGAATTAATTAAGCAAGTAATTAATGAGGAATTCCATGTTTTCTCCCACTGTATCACAATGATGCTTTTGTCATAATTTATCAATAACAAGTCTTATCAAGTTTCCTTCAAAATATCTATTTTAGTTACTTAGGACTTACAGTTGTAAATGTGTATATATAGAGAGAATTTAGTGCTAATACCACTTTTACCTGACAATTTGAGATAGGCTTCCAAATGAAGATTGATAGTGATGGACAATCCACTACCTCCTTGATGTGACCCATTGAATATTTATTAGGCATATTTATTCAAAGTCAAACTTGACCGCTAACTATATATGTGATTTTGAACAACTTACTTACGATACCAAGATTATAATTTTTAGCAAATTTATCCTTATTTTATATCCCAAATTTACTTTCTGATATTTCTACTTCTTAATTCTGTAGTTTTCCCCCTTAAGAGGCAAATATAGTAGATAAGACAGTCCATCTCCTTTTTTGAAACAAATAGGAAACAACTTGACCTGCTATTTTTAATAATATAGGGAAATCTTTGATAAGAAAAATACTTTTCCAATTCAACTCATCATTTCCTCTACAACTTAAGGTTTAAAGAATTACAAATAGTGTCAAGAGGTTCAGTGACTTCTCCAGGGTAATACAAAAAGTATGTTTCAAAGGTAACTTCTTGGTTCTGATGTTTGTTCTCTAAAGATGATGTCATAAGGCCTAGTTTTTTCCAGTACTTTTACTATGCCATAAACTCAAATCCCCTCCTCTTTCATGTCTCTCTTTCATGGGAGACCTCCAGTTTTTCACTCTGAAAGATTAATTTGATACCTCAGAATAGAACACACTATTTCATTTTTTAATAAATATTTTGTTTTCCAATTATATATAAAATAGTAATTTCTACCTATCATTTTCTGTAAGGTTTTGCATTTTGCAGTTTCTCACCCATTCTCCCTTCTCTCCTCCCTCCCCTCCCAGAAGGCACAGATAATATTTACATTGTTACAGTGCTATGTGTTGATCAAAATTGAATATGTTGAGAGAAAAACAAATATATCCTTGAGGAAGAAATAAAATATTAGAGATGGTAAAATTATGTAGTACATAATAGAACTATTAAAAAAATTGAAGGAAATAATCTTTGACCTCTGTTTAAACTCCACAGTTCTTTCTTTGGATACAGATGGTATTCTACATCACAAATATCCTAATTGTCCCTAATTATTATACTGATGGAATGAGCAAATCCATTAAGGCTGATCATCACCTATATATTGCAGTTAGGGTGTACAATTTTCTTCTGGTACTGCTTATCTAGCTCAGGATCAGTTCATGCAAGTCTTTCCTGGCTTCTCTAAAATCATCCATCCTGATTTCTAATAGAACAACAGTGTTTCATAACATACATATACCACAATTTCAACCATTTCCCAATTGATGGACATTCCTTTGATTTCCAATTCTTTCCCACCACAGACATGATATGAATATTTTTTTTGTACAAGTGATGTTTTTACCCTTTTTCAGGACCTCTTATGGTTTAGACCCAGTAGTGATATTGCTAGATCAAAGGGTATGCACATTTTTATTGCCCTTCAGGCATAATTTGAAATTCCTCTCTGGAAAGGTTGGATCAGTTCACAACTCCACCAACAATGTATTACTGTCCCAAATTTCCCACATCCCTTCCACCATTGATCATTGTCCTTTCTGCTCATATTGACCAATGGAAGAGGTATGAGGTGGTATCTCAGAGATGTTTTTATTTGCAATTCTTTATTCAGTAATGATTTCAAGCAATTTTTCATGTGACCATAGATAGATTTCCTCATCTGAAAATTGCCTTTGACCATTTGTCAATTGGGAAAATGTTTGTTTTTTTAGATATTTAACTCAGTTCTCTATTTTAGAAATGATTCCTTTGTCAGAAATATTAGTTGTAAAAAATTTTTTCCTAATTTACCACATTTCCTTTGATCTTGGTTACAGTGGTTTTGTTTATGCAAAAACTTTTTAATTCAATAAAATCAAAAATATTCAGTTTGTTTTATATGATGTTCTCTATATCTTCCTTGGTCATAAACTGCTCTCCTTTCCATAGATCTGACAGGTAAACTATTCCTTGTTCTCCTAGTTTTCTAATAAAATTGTCTTTTAAGTCTAAATCCTCCAGCCATTTTTTGATCTTATCTTGGTTTAGGATATGAGATGTTGGTCTAATCCAAGTTTCTGCCAATTTTCCCAACAATTTTTATTGAAGAATGAGTTCCTATCCCAGGAGTTAAACTGTTTAATCAAACATCAGATTGCTATAATCATTTTCTGCTGACTCATTTACCACTTATCCCCCTACTCTAATTCTGAGCCAATACCAGACAGTTTTGATGACTTAATAATAATAAATAATAAAAGATTTGGTAAGGCAAAGCCACCTTCTTTTGCACTTTTTCATTAAATTCCTTCATATTGTTGACTTTTTGTTTCTACATATGAATTTAGATACAATTTCTTCTAGCTAATTAAAGTAAATTTTTTGGTGTTTGATTGGCATGGCAGTAAATAAGTAGTTTAATTTAGGGAGAATTGTCATTTTTATTATATTAACTTGACCTATCCATGAGTAGTTGATATATGCCTATTTAAAACTGATTTCATTCATGTGAAAAGTGTTTTATAATTCTTTTCGTAGAGTTTCTGAATCTGCCTTGGCAGATAGTCTCCCAAGTATTGTTTGTTGTCTGAGATTATTTTAAATGAGATTTCTCTTTCCAACTCTTGGTGCTACATCTTACTAATAATATATATATATATATATATATATATATATATATATATGTATGTATATATATATACATACATATATATATATATATATATAAATTTTGAGGATTTATGTGAGTTTATTTTATAACTTGTGACTTTGTTAAAGTTTCTTATTGTTTCTCATAGATGTTTAGATGATTTTTAGAGTTCTCTAGATATACCATCATATCATCTGCAAAGAGTAAGAGTTTTGTTTCTTCCTTCCCAATTCTATTTCCTTCGAATTCTTTTTTCTTCTCTGATTGCTGAAGTTGACATTTCCAATATAATACTGAATAGTAGTGATGATAGCAGACATCCTTTTTGCACCCCTAATCTTATTGGGAATGCCTCTAGCTTATCCCTATTGTTATTCCTTTGCTCTCTAGTGTTTTTAGTAGGTATGGGTGCTGTATTTTGTCAAAGGATTTTTCAGTTATCTATGAGATAATCATATGATTTATTTTTGGTTCATTATTGATATAGTCAATTATACTAACAGTTTTCCTAATATTGAACCAACCCTGCATTCTTGGAATAAATCCTGCTAGGTAATAGATTTTTAAGAATTTTTACATCCATGTTCATTATGGAAATTGATCTATAATTTTCTTTCTTTGTTTTGTCTCTTCCTGGTTTAGGTATCAGCACCATTTTAGTGTCATAGAAGGAATTAGGCAGAGTTCCATCTTTACCTATTTCAAAAGAATTTATTTAGAATTGGAATCAATTGTTCCTTAAATGTTTGATAGAATTCACTTCTCGATTCATTTGGCCCTGGAGATTTTTTTCTTAGGCAGTACATTGAGGGCTTGTTGAATTTCTTTTTCTGAAATAGGGTTATTTAGGTATTTAATTTCCTCTTACCTTAACCTTGGAAATTTATATTTTTGTAAACATTCATCATTTCATTTAGATTCTCAAATTTATTGGCATACAATTGGGCAAAATAGGTCTGAATTATTACTTTAATTTCCTCATCATTGATGGTGAGATCACCTTTTTCATTTTTGATACTAGTAATTTTGTTTTCTTCTTTCCTTTTTTAAATCAAATCAACCAATTCTAGGCTTTATTTATTAGTTCAGTAGTTTTTTCCTTTCAATTTTATTGATTTCTTCTTTATGATTTAGAACTTCTAATTTGGCATTTTATTAGGCTTTTAATTTGTTCTTTCTCTAATTTTTTTTAGTTGCATGCTTAAGTCATTGATTTCCTCTTTCTCTATTTTATTCATGTAAGTATTTAGAAATATGATATATCTCTTAGCAACTGCTTTGGCTGTATTCCATAAATTTTGTTATGTTGTCTTCCTATTATGGTTATCTGGGATGAAATCATTAACTCCATCTATAATTTGTAGCTTGATCCACTCATTCTTTAAAATGAGATTATTTAGTTTCCAATTAGTTTTAGATCAATCTCACCATGGCCCATTATTGAATTGATTTTTTATTGAATTACAGTCTGAAAAGGAAGTATTAACTATTTCTGCCTTTCTGCATTTTATTATGATTTTTATGCCCTAGTACATGGTCAATTTCTGGTTAGGTGCTATGTACTGCAGGAAAAAAAGGTAAATTCCTCTCTTTCCCCTTTCAGTTGTCTTCAAAGATCTATCATGTTTAGGTTTACTAACTTTTTATTTACCTCCTTAACTTCCTTCTTGCTTATTTTATGGTTAGATTTATCTAATTCTGAGGAGGGGGTTGAGGTCTCCCACCCATGGGGTTTTGCAGTCTATGTCTTCTTATAACTCATTCAGCTTCCCCTCTAAGAATTTGCATGCTATAGTACTTGGTGCATACATATTTAGTATTGAAATTGCTTCATTTTCTATGGTACCTTTTAAGAGGATATAGTTTACTTCCTTATCTCTTTTAATGAGATCTATTTTTGCAGCTGCATTGTCTGAGATAAGAATTACTAACCCTCCCTTTTTCATTTCAGCTAAAGCATAATATATTCTGCTCCAATCTTTTACCTTTATTCTATATGAATCTCTCTACTTCAAATGGGTTTCTTGCAAACATATTATAGAATTCCAGTTTTTAATCCACTCTGCTATTCACTTATATATTATGGGAGTATTCATCCCATTCACATTCAAAGTTATGATTACTAACTCTTTATTGCCCTGAATGCTATCTTCACTCTTTATTTTCCCTTTTTTTGGTTCATTATCCCTATTTGCCAGTACTTTGTTTCTGAATAACACTTTCTTAAGTGTGTGTGCCCCCTTATTTCCAGCCTCTCTACCCTTTCTTTCCCTTTGCCCATTCTTCCTCCCCTTCTTTCTGTCAATTACTCTTTTCCTACCTCCTCCCCCTCCTCTATCTCCTCTAAATACTCAAAAGATAAGAAAAGTTAATTTAACTGATTTTGTGTGTTAATCCCTCTTTGGACCAAATCTGCTGAGAGTAAGATTCAGGTAGTTCTCAACTCCTCCCTTCTTGCCATAGGTCTTGTTCCTCCCCTCTTGCAATAGGTCCTCTGCAAGTGATGTAATTTACCGAATTCAGTCTTCTCCATTCTCCTGTCTCTTTATTTTTAAGGAGATATTATTTTTAAATCATTCTATCAGAGGTACAGACAAGGCATGAATGCCCATTACTTCTAGCTAAGTATATTCTCTCTTATAGAGTTACAATTCTCAAGAGTTCTGAGAATCTTTCTTCCAGATGGGGACAGAGCCAGTTTCATCTTAATAGATACAGTTTTTTTCTTTTCCCTTTTTGTACTTTTTCATGTAGCTCTTGAGTCTCCTGTTTGAAGTCCAAATTTTCTATTTAACTCTGGTCTTTTCATCAGGAAAAGTTGGAAGTCTCCTATTCCTTTAAATGTCCATCTTTTCCCCTGGAAAAGAAGGTTCAGTTTTTCTGTATGGTGAATTCTTGGCTACATTCCAAATTGCTTCAGAATATCATATTCCAGGCTCTTCTGGCCCTTAATGTTGATAGAGTCAGATCCTGTGTAATCCTTACCGTGACTCCTTGGAATTTAAATCATTTCTTTATGCTTGCAGGCTTTTCTCATTTATCTAATAGTGCTGGAGTTTGGCTGCAATATTCCTTGGGGTGTTCCTTTGGGGATTCCTTTCAGGAGGCAATTGATGTATTCTATCAATAACTGTTTTGCTTTCTGGTTCCATGAAATCAGGGCAATTCTCCTTCAATATATCCTGAAGAATGGATCAAGGCTTTTTTTCTCCTCAGTGTTTTCAAGAAGCCTAGTGATTTTAAATTATCTCTCCTGGGTCTGTTTTTCATGTCAATTGTTCTGCTGATGAGGTATTTTACATTTCCTTCTATTTTTTTTTCTTTTTTTGGTTTTGTTTAACAGATTCTTATTGATTTTGGGGGTCATTAGTTTCCACAGATTACAATAATTTTTTAGGTTTTTAATTTTTTGCAAGACAAATGGGGTTAAGTAGCTTGCCCAAGGCCATATAGCTAGGTAATTATCAAGTGTCTGAGGTCAGATTTGAATTCAGGTACTCCTGACTCTAGGGCCAGTCCTCTATCCACTGTGCCATGTAACTGCCCCTACAATGATTTTTTAAGAGAATAATTTTCTTCCTTTACCTTTTGAACTCCTTTTCCAAATCAGTCAATTCTATTTTTGAAGTTTTCTATTTGCCCACTTTTGGTTTTGAGTGAATTATTTTCTTTTCTGCACTTGTCTAATTATACTTTTGTTTTCTTGTTGCAAGGTGATAATTTTCTCTTGCAAAGTGTTAATTTTCTCTTGTGTTTATTTTCCCAATTTTCCAGTTGATTTTTAAAATCCTTCCTGATTTTTTCTAAGATGTCTTTGTTGGTTGGAGACAAATTCATATTCTCCTCTAAAGTTCCAGTTCTCTCTGAATTAGGATCCTTGTTTTCAAGGTAACTTTTAATATGCCCTCCTTTCTACTGGCTTTTCTTCATTTTCCTAGAATCTTGTGTTGAGGAGGGAGTGGTTTAAAGACCTTTGGTATTTAAATCCCTAGAGGCTTTGCTCACTGTCCTTGTTAACTCCAAGTAGGCTGGCCAGTAGTGGATGCTAGATGCTTTCCCAAGAAGTTCTGTGATCTTGATTTGTGGTCCACTCTCTAGGTCTGTGTGTGGGGTGGGGAACAGTAGGATCTGAATTATCCTTGAACAAAATGAGCTGGGTCCAAAGGCTCTATAGTTAATCTATTTAATTCTCAATCAGCACTGGGGGAGATCTACTTCCACACCTGAGTCTGGGGGAGCAGGAAAGCTGTTTTCTGTGTTTGTTCTTGAAAGAGTTCATTTTCTCCCACGAGAATGGGGGTGGGGGGTGGGGAGGGAAGTCAATTGGAAACACAGGGACTTCACTGAAAACAGTTTTTCTTCTAGGCCACCCAAGCTGACCAGACAGATGTCTAGTTGTTGCAAAGGAGCTCTCCCACCACACACAATAAATGCCTCCACTCTGGAGCATTCCCTGCCCCAGTACAGAAAGCAAATTATTCTGCAGCTGTTTACAGGTCAGTCTCCAGGCCTCAACCCACTACCTCTACACTGGCTCTCTACTCTCTGTCCCTGGCTCCCCCACACTCCCCTGACACAGACATTGTTGGTAGATGTACTCCATTCCTCTCAGGGTATTGGGCTTCCAAATTTTTTAAAAAGGTTTGGTTCATGTTAGTACTGAGGGAAAGCAAGAAGAGTTTAAGACGATGCCTGGTTTCTCTCTGTCCTCTTAGCTGGACGTTCTTAATGCACTATTTCAAATATAATCTTACCTTTGCAAAGTATGACCCCCAAATCATCTCTCTTATTCTGGTCACTACACATTTATTATTTCAATGTAAGATTATTATTGCCTACTATGTCACATTCCAAGGTCATATAGGAAATAATAAATTGAAGGAGAAATATGATCTAAAGATGGCAACATGAAATATAGTACATTTTTTATATTGATAAGTGAATAAATTAATGGATAAATAAATAAAGCAATATTATATATTTCTCTTTTGCTTCTTTTAAAATAATCTTTTAAATTTTCAGTTCTGAATTTTTTCTTTCTTCATTTCTCTTCCACCACACATTGAGAAGAAAAATAAAATTCATTATAAATATGTATAGACATGCAAAGCAGACTTTCACATTAGATATATCCAAAAGAGAAAGCTGGGGAGGGGAAAAATGAGAAGCGAGACAAAGAAAGAAAGGGAAAACAAGAGAAAGAAATGGGTTTCAAGCTGTACTTTGAGTTCATAAACTCTCCATTTAAAGATGGATAGAATGTTTCATCATAAATACTTGGAATTATGGTTGATCATTGTTTTGATCAGAATTTTTTAAGTCTTTTAAAATGATTGTCTTTACAAAACTGTTATTTTGTAAACTGTTCTCCTGGTCCTCCTCATTTCACTTTTATCAGTTCTTAAAGATCTGTTTGGATATTTCTGAATCTATCCCCTATATCACTTCTTTTGGTTTGCTTGTTTCTGTTTTTTTTTTATTGATGTTTTATTTCTCCAAATTCATGTTATGAAAGTTTTTAACATTTACACATATGCATATGCATATTTTTAAGTTACAAAATTTCCTTCCTGATGTCCAGTTCTCTATCCACTATCTACTATTTAAATAACATTGGTTGCCTTTGATCTTATGATAAAATCAGTTCTGCTTTCTTTGCTGATCCAATGGGATTACTCTGAAGTATTCTTCCAGAAAGCTATATATTTCCTTTATCTTATGGTATCATTTGTATCAAGAATGTTAAGTCATATTTTTCATGGAGAATCACTCATTGCTACATAAGGATTTTATAATTTAAAATGATGTTAGATTAATAATCACAAATGAATTAAATAAAATGAATCTTAGCATACTCTTACTTCTTTTTCCATCTTTTTTCCATTGTAGCTGAAGAAAATAAGTTGTCTAGGTTTGAGGATCATTCTTTATTTTTATTTCTTTGATTTCCATAGAATTCATCACCTTTTGACCAGCCTACTGGTAATGGACCTCTATGTACTAAGAAAATTTGACTTGAATGGCAAATACTATCCATCACTAGGATTGTACTTGAAGCTTTTCCAGCATGGGTGAAAGTGCTCTGTACTTAGAAGATTTGACTTGAATGGCAAATAGTGTTCATTGTCAGGATTCGTCTTGAAGTTTTCCTAACATGAATAAAAGTGATAGGACTTGGGCTCTATTGCCATATCTTTTGAGAAGCCAAGATATCTTTCATATCATAATGAAGCACTAGAATAGGATATTGTGAAGCTCCTTCACAACATTGCTGTAATGTATTTTTATCTCCTTCAGTAGTGCAGCTAAAATGTTTTTTAATTATTTTTTCATTTAATTGAATGTTCAACATCACACCACAGGTACATATCCTTTCAAACGTATACATATACATACTTACACATATAATATACACATATTATGTATGTGACTTAGGTATCTGGACTTCTTCGTCTTTTATCATTATTTCAGTTGCCTATAAAGGGGGCTAAAAACCCATGACTTATGCAAAAATATATGAAATAAATTTCTGGTGATCCTCTCACATGTTTATAACAGATGTTGTAATTCACTTCAAAGAAAAGAAAAGAAAGCTTTGTTGTTTATCTAACTTGTTGCAAGGACTGAAGTTTTCTATTCTTAGCTAAATGTTAGTCATAATAAATTAGAAAGATATATCAAGTAAATCTGTGAAAGGTTCCAAGATTCTGTGTATAGGAATCTTCAAAATTACCCATGTTTTTTTTTTAGTTTCTTTCCCCTCATCACTTTGTGAGACATTGGAGAAGATGGGTAAGAGGTTACAAGAAGAGTAAATAAAAATATGACAACACTAAGGATAATATCATTTGTTAGACACAGTGGATGGAAGAAAATTGAAGAAAAGAATAACCAAGAGATACTATAATAGCAAGGAGTCCTATAAAAAGGAATAAAAAATTTAGGATAAAGAGAACTTTCATATTTGCACAGTTATGGCCATACATTTAAAAAATAATGCATCATGAAAGAGGAATATAAGTCAAAGGGTTTTAATTACAAAAGATTCTGGTCAAAGGAAAATTGATGAGGCAAATGCACCAAAATAGCAACACTTTGAGAATTATAGAATTATAAACAATGATAATATTTGAGTGTCATCACATGCTAAAACTTCACATGAGGCTATATAGAAAAAAAGCAAAAAATGAAGTATAAATTAATCTAGGAGCTTCAGTATTAGACCCCAAATCAATGATTTCTCCCATTTGTCATTTTGACTTGTTTTTGTAGGCAATGTTGTGCCTTTCAGGAAAGACTAACAGGGAAAGAGAAAAAGTAGGGAACTTAGGGGTAATGAGATTTGTATATACTAAGCCTTTTCTCTCTTCCTTACTGTTGTGAATAAATATTCTCTATTTAAATGTTCTTTGGAAACTTTAGTTCACTTTCAGGAATGATATTGAACTTACACTTGGGAGGGACATATTTTATTTTCTCAGATTAATTTTTTTTTTAGTTTTTGCAAGGCAATGGGATTACATGGCTTGCCCAAGGCCACACAGCTAGGCAATTATTAAGTGTCTGAGGCCAGATTTGAACTCAGGTACTATCCACTGTGCAACCTAGCCACCCTCTCACATTGATTTTTGGTAGAAACCTAAGGTATATGAAATCATTAAATTATTGAACAAGACCCAAGACTAAGTTGAGTTCCAGATATGAGTAGGTACTTTGATAATAGACACATTTTGCAGAGATGTGGGACAAGGATTCATCCAAAGAATTAAAAAGAGTTAGAGATATTTATTGTGGCTTGTTCGCCAATATAGGAGACCTATGAAGAAATTATTATTGAAAGTTCTTTTGTTGAACTCAGTTGTGAGAGGATCATTAGAAATTATAATGGGCAGAAGAGCAAAAAGCTAACTGAACCTATCTTCTATGTCCATTTAAGAATACATATTCTAAACTTGGAGTCAAGATGGCAGAGAGAACCCAACAACTTTCTTAAGAAGTCCTGGTTTAGGGGCAGAGCCAAGATGGCGACAAGAGAGCAACATCTCTTAGAAGCTCTCTCATAAAACTCATAATCTAAGGACTCTAACTAAATTTTCAAGAGACAGAACCCACAGAGGGACCCAGTGAGGCAGTTCTCGTACCCAAGGAAAACTGGAAAAGAGCAGAAAGGCTCTGCTCCCTGGGGTTGTAGGGGCAGCCTGCCAGAGGGGTGGCCTGCCACAGTGAAAGAACTTCAGCTTCCCCTCGAGGCAGCCCCAGGGCGCTGGGAGCCATGGCTTACAGCAGCGGGGGGGGGGGGGGGGATCTCCTGAGTTACACCCCAGGGAGCACCGGACACAAATTGGGGGAACAGTGGTGGACCTCTGCCACAGTGAAGCCCAGCCCTCAGGGCACAGAGCAAGCAACATGGTCTTTTGGCAGCCCAGATCCAGCAACAGAAGCAGGCCAAGCCAGTAAGCAGGAGCCCCCAGGGCATGATCCCATTGAAGCTAGGGAGGGGAGTGAAGAGAGAGAGACTACCAAACTCTGTCCTCTGCCCCTGGAACAGGACTCTGGGGATCTGACCACATTCCGATCCTGATCACAGTCTAGGCCCCCCATAGAACAGCAGGCCCACCTCCACCTCAGCCCCTAGGCAGAGGGGGGGCACACATGGTCATTCACAGACCAGGAGGGAGGACAGAACCTCACACACTAAAAACCTTGAGGGAGTGTCCCAAAAGCTCAGGAAGCACCCCAAAAACAAGCTCAGGCTGGGAAAATGAGCAAGCAGAGAAATAAGAGGAATACCACTGAGAAATATTTTGCATATGAGCCCAAGAAGGATCAAAATACTCAGTCTGAAGATGAGGAAGCACAAGCTCCTGCATCTAAAGACTCCAAGAAAAACAGAAATTGGGCTCAGGCTATGACAGAGCTCAAAAAAAGACTTTGAAAATCAAATGAGGGAGTTAAAAGAAAAACTGGGAAAAGAAAGGAGAGAGATGCAGGAAAAACATGAAAATGAAGTCAGCAGCCTAGTCAAGGAAATCCAAAAAAAATTTGAAGAAAATAGCATGCTAAAAACCAGCTTAGGTCAAATGGATAAAACAGTTCAAAAAGTTATGGAGGAGAAGAATGCTTTAAAAAGCAAAATTGGCCACATAGAAAAAGAGATAAGAAAACTCTCTCTGAGAAGAACAAATCCTTCAGACAAAGAATGGAACTCAGGGAGATTGATGAATTTACAAGAAACCAGGATTCATTACTTCAAAAGCAAAAAAATGAAAAATTAGAAGAAAATGTGAAACATCTCATTGAAAAAACAACTGATATGGAAAACAGACTTAGGGAAGATAATTTAAAAATTATTGGAATACCTGAAAGTCATGATCAGGAAAAGAGCCTTGACATCATTTTCAAAGAATTACTACAGGAAAATTGCTCTGATATTCTAGAAGCAGAGGGAAAAATAGAAATGGAGAAAATCCACCGATCCCCCCCAGAAAGAGATCCAAAAAAAACAACCCCTAGGAATATTATAGTCAAGTTCCAGAACTCCCAAGTCAAAGAGAAAATATTACAAGTAGCCAGAAGGACACAGTTCAAATATCATGGAGCTGCAGTCAGGATCACACAGGATTTAGCAGCAACTACTTTGGAAGCTCATAGAGCTTGGAATATCATATACCAGAAGGCAAAAGAGCTTAGAATGCAACCGAGAATCAACTACCTAGCAAGGCTGAATGCCCTCTTCCAGGGAAAAAGATGGACTTTCAATGAACCAGGGGAATTTCAAATGTTCCTGTTAAAATGTCCAGAGCTGAACAGAAGGTTTGATCTTCAGATACAGGACTCAGATGAAGCATAGAGATTGAAGGAGAGGGGGGAAAATATGAGGGACTTGATGATGAACTGCATGTATTCCTCTATAGAAAAATGACACTGATAATACTCATATGAACCTTCTCAGTTAATAGAGCAGGTAGAGGGAGCTTTTATAGTTGAAGCACAGGAGAAAGCTGAATTTGAAAATAAAATATGTTGTAAAAATGGAGTCAATAGAAAAAAAGGGAAATGTAATGGGAGAAAGAAAAAGGAGGGGGGAATAGGCCAAAATATCTCATATAATAGGTGTTTTCTTTATTACAATGAGCTATTGCAATGATATGGAAGGGGGGGAAGGCAAAGGGGACTGAGGGAATCTTCATTCTCATCAGAGGTGGCTAGGAGAGGAAACAGCATATATACTCAATGGGGTATAGGCATCTAGAGTAAGAAGAAGGGGGGGGACAGGGGGAAAAGGGAGTGATGGAGGAGAGGATGGCCCATGGGGTGAGAGTGGTCAGATATAACACATTTTCTTTTTTACTTATTTCAAGGGGCTGGGATTGGATGGCCTTTCCAGGACCATAGGGCCAGGTGGATGCTGGGCCTAAGGGGTGGTAGTGGGGCTCCAGGACCAAGGATCTGTCTGCTGCTCCACTCAGCTACCCTACAGCAGAGTCAGAGTGAAAGGAGAGAGATAATATAGTCCATGGTAGTGGAGAAATAGGAAAGGAGGGAGTTGCGATCAGCAATGGCAATGGTGGAAAAATATAGAAGTAACTTTTGCAATGGACTTACCATAAAGAATGTGATCCACCCATGATGGAGTTGTTGGTGTTGGAACAAAGACTGGAACACATTTTTTATTATTATTGTTATTTGGGGGTGGGTTGCAGGGCAAATGGGGCTGGGTGGCCTGCCTGGAGCTGCATAGCAGGGTTATCATTGGGTGTCTGAGGCCAGATTTGGACCCAGGTACTCCTGGCTCAAGGGTCAATGCTCTGTCTGCCACCCATCCACCCCTACTATTATTACTATTATATTTTATTTTGGGTCTTTTTTTCTTTTTTTTTGGTTTTTGCAGGGCAGTGGGGTTGGGGTGGCTTGCATGTCACACAGCTGGGTGATTGTTGGGTGCTATTGTGCCACCTGGCCAGACCTGCAATTATTACTATTATTTTTTTATTTTAATTTTTTCTCTCCCCTTTATCACTCAAGCGAGTCTATATTTTGGGGGGGTATTCTGTTTTCTCTTAAACAAGAATATTTTATTAATGTCTAAAAAATTATTTGTACAAAAAAGAGAATAAATAAATATTAAAAACAATACTCTATATTTAATAACTGTGTGACCTTGGGCAAGTCACTTTGCAAAAAAAAAAGTAGGAGCAGAGACTCAAATGCCCTTCCTTCATTCTGGCCCAGTCTCACTGGATCAGCCATTCAATTTAGCCAATCCAAGGGAATGGAAAGTAAAAAGCATTTGTAGTGCTTACTACTATCCAGGCACTGTGCTAACCACTTAACAAATTTTATCTCATGCAATCTTTGTGACTGCCCTGCTATTATTCCTATTTTCCCTGTTCTTGAAACTGAGGCAGATAGAAATTATATGATTTGCCCAGAGTTATATAATTAATGTCTAAGGCTGGATTTGAACTTGGGTTTTCCTGATTATAAGCCAGCACTCTGTCTCCTGTACCATTTAGCTGTCTCTAGGGAAGGAAAGAAAGATTTGTCACCTCCATGTTAGTGATAACATTTAAAGAAGCAGATCAACACCGATACTTCTTCAAAGGACTCTCATTGACATACTACTAGGAAGGCAGAGGTATCATCAGGATATTAATCTTCACTGTAGAACAGAAGTGGGGCAGACTGGATGGTCTATAATTCCCCTTCTAACTCTAACAGTCTAGGAGACTAATATTCACAATTTTGGAGCAGAAGGTACAAAATATTATATTACATAATTTGAAAAATGAATAAACTGAAACCAAAAAGCAAAAATTTGTTTTTTGTTTACTTGTACCCTATCTCCTAGTAAATATAATAGTTCACTTTTAGAAAGTCCTTTAAGCTCTCTTCCCATATCTCTACTTTGGGGCAGTCAGTGTATATGTTATCCTTGTTTTACAAATGGGGAAACTGATGCATTGAGAAATTATATGTTTTACCACCACAAAAAAAATCTGTTATAAATATTTTTGTACATGTGTGTCCTTTTCTCCTTTTTATGATCTCTTTGGGATACATACCTAGTAGAGGTATTGTTAGATCAAAGGATAGGCACAGTTTTCTAGGCCTTTGGGCATAGTCCCAAATTGCTCTCCAAAATGGTTGAAACAATTCACAGTTCCACCACCAATGCATTAGTGTTGCAATTTTTCCACATCCCCTTCAACATTTATCATTTTCTCCTTTTGTCCTATTAGCCAATCTTATAGGGGTGAGATGGTACCTCAGAGTTGTTTTAATTTGTATTTCTCTAATTAATAATGATTCAGAGCATTTTTTCCCCATGACTATAGTTGTAATTTCTTTCTCCAAAAACTGTCTGCTCATATCTTTTGATCATTTATCAATTGGGGAATGGCTGTACACGTTGTGGTATATGAATGTAGTGGAATACTGTTGTATTATAAGAAAGGTTGAGCAAGTGGATTTCAGAAAATTACTTACGTGGACTGAACTAATATGTAAAGACTTACATGGACTGATGCTGAGTGAAGTGGGTAAGAACCTGAAGAACATTATACACAGTTGCAGTAACATTGTGTGATGATCAGCAATGCAGTGATCTAAGACAATTCCAAAAGACATGATGGAAAGTGTCATTCACATCCAGAATAAGAATTATGGACTCTGAATGCAGATTGAAATGTACTGCTTTCACTTTTTAAATTTGCTTTTTGTTTTATCTTTCTAGTGGTGTTTCCCTTTTGTTCTGATTCTTCTTTCACAACATGACTTATATAGAAATATGCCTAATGTGATTGTGCATGTAAAGCATATCAGACTGCTTGCTGCCTTCGGGAAAGGTGGGGAGAGAAGGGAAGAAGAAATTTTACAAAAATGAATGTTTAAAACTCTCTATATGTAATTGGAAAAAATAAAATATTATTACAATTTTTAAAAAAGGAAATAAAAAAATAAAGTGAAACTGACCATAAAAAATTTTTTTAAAAAGTCCTGGTTTCCCTCAGAAATAATACTAAGCTTCTAAATAGATTTTAGAATGACAGAACCCACAAAAGAACATTGCAGAATCTGCTAACAAGATCTACATGGTGGGGAGGAGCATGATTATATCCTGGACAGAAAATGAAAAACTATTGTAGGGGAACCAAAAGTTCTAAGTTATTGGAAGAGATCTCCAGGAAGTCCAGGTTCAACAGGTTATGGCATAGCAGGCCAACTATGAGGACTCCAGTGAAGATGCCCCATTCCCCCATTCAGCAAGTGCAACTGGACTGGAAAGCCGACCCAAACCACTAAACTCCTAGTGTTCCCAACCTGGAATGTATAACCCAGTGAGCTGTCCAATGCAGATGATTCAAAGAGCAAACCCCAGGTGTTCCCAGGGCTAATGGCCCAGACAATGGGAAACTGGCATTCCCAAGTGAGTAGGGCCAGTAAGTAACCCCTTGGAGTTCTCAATGAGGTTGACACCAGGCCTGCAAGCAGACTTCCTGGGTTCTCGATACCAAAGGTCTGCAAACTGGACCATTTACTAACACAAGATCTTTTGATAGTGCCCAGAAAAACTCAAATGAATGATAAAAGAGAGAAAAAGTCAGGGCCTATAGAAAGTTACTTCAAGATGAGGATGAGGAAAACACCATCTCAAAGAAGATGATAGGGGGAAAAACACTGCTTATGAAGATGAAGAGGAGAATATGAATTGGTCTTCAGTTCTTTTTGGAAGAGCTCTAAAAGAATTTAAAAAATCAAATACAAAAGTTGGGAAAGGAAATGCAAGAGAAATTCAACATCTTGCAAAAGGAAACACAAGAATTGATAGAAAATGACAAATCTGGTAAAAATACATGGACAATTGAAAAATAAAATGGATCAAATGGAAAAGGAGATACAAAAGCTAACTGAAGAACATAATTCCATGAAGACTAGGTTGGAGCAAATATAGCCTAATGCCTCCCTGAAATATCAAGAATTCTAACAGAGAGAATATACCTATCCAGAAATGATGGACATCCATGAGCTATCCATGAGACTGCTATCTAATGAGATGTAACTGGCTTTAACCCCACTTGAGAGAAAGATACTAATATCTAATAACTCTCAGGAATTTTGACTCTATTCAATAGAATATACTGAACTAGAAGGGACAGACACTCAGAATTTTCTATGACCTAGATAGAATGATCTAAAAAAGTACACTACCTCCCTAAAAAGGGGGACAGGAAAGAGATGGGAGGAAGGAGGGGATTGAATGGGACAAATCTCATTACACTAAGAGGTACAAAAAACCTATGGTAATAGAGGGGAAGAAGGGAGCAGAGGAGAAATACCTGAATCTTCTTCTCATCAGACTTGGCTTAAAGTCAACCTACACATACTCAGTTAACTTACAAAACATCTAACCTTACAAGTATTAAAAGGAGAAAAGGGGAGGGCGGATGGATAAAGGGAAGGGGACTGGGGGAAATAAGGGGAAATAACAAAAGGAAGGGAAGGGAAAAGGGAAAAAGGGAAAGGGGAAAGAAAGGGGAGGGTGTGATATAGAAGGGCAAACACACTGAAGGGGGTGGTATTCAAAAACAAAATACTGGGGAATATGGATAAAAGGGAGGGGAAGGGGGAAAAATACAAACACAGGGAAGATATCACAGATGGCAATAAAGAATTAGTAATCATAACCTTGAATGTGAATGGGATGAACTCTCCCTTAAAACGTAAGCAAATAGCAGAGTGGATTAAAAACCAGAATCCTACAATATGCTGCTTACAAGAAACTCATTTGAAGCAGAGAGATACATATAGAGTAAAGGTAAAAGGTTGGAGCAAAATATATTTTGCTTCAACTGAAGTAAAAAAAGCAGGGGTAGCAATCCTTATCTCAGAAAAAGAAGCAGCAAAAATAGATAGTGTTAAAAGAGATAAAGAAGGAAACTTTATCCTCCTAAAAGGTACCATAGACAATAAAGTCATTTCAATATTGAATGTATATGCACCCAGTGGGACAGCACCCAAATTCTTAGAGGAGAAGCTGAAACAATTACAGGAAGACATAGACAGCAAAACTCTACTAGTAGGGGACCTCAACCTCCTGCTATCAGATCTAGATAAATCAAATCATAAAACAAACAAGAAAGAAATTAGGGAGGTAAATAGATTGTTAGAAAAATTAGATATGGTAGACTTATGGAGGAAACTGAATGGAGATAGAAAGGAATATACCTTTTTCTCTGCAGTACATGGAACTTATACAAAAATTGACAATGTACTAGGACATAAAATCCTAATGATCAACTGCAGAAAGGCAGAATTAGTGAATACATCTTTCTCAGATCACAATGCAATAAAAGTCATATGCAATACTGGGCCAAGGAGATATAGACCCAGAGCAAACTAGAAAATGAAAAACCTCATTTTAAAAAATGAGTGGAACAAAAAACAAATTATAGAAATAATTAACCATTTTATCCTAGATAATGGTAATAATGAAACAACATACCAAAACATATGGGATTCATTCAAAGCAAATCTCAGGGGATATATTATAGCTCTAAATGGTTATATGAACAAATTGAAGAAAGAGGAAATCAATGAACTAAACATGCAACTAAAAAAATTAGAGAAAGAAGAACTTAAAAATCCCCAATCAAATACCAAATTAGAAATTCTAAAAATTAAAGGAGAAATCAATAAAATCGAAAGCAAAAAACTATTGAATTAATAAATAAAACCAAAATTTGGTATTATGAAAAAACAATAAAATTGATAAACCTCTGGTCAATTTGATTAAGAAAAAAGAAAACCAAATTGCTAGTATTATAAATGAAAAAGGTGAACTCACCACCAATGAGGAGAAAATTAAAGTAATAATTCAAAATTATTTTGCCCAAATCTATGCCAATAAATTTGATAATCTAAGTGAAATAGATTAAAATTTACAAAAATATAGGTTGCCCAGGTTAAATGAAGAAGAGATTAAATACCTAAACAACCCTATCTAAGAAAATAAATTCAACAAGCATCATTGAACTCCCTAAAATAAAATCTCCATGTCCTGATGGATTCACAAGTGAATTCTACCAAGCATTTAAGGAACAATTGGTTCCAATCCTATATAAACTCTTTGGAAGAATAGGGAAAGATGGAACTCTGCCTAACTCTTTCTATGAAACCAATATGGTACTGTTACCTAAACCAGGAAGAGTTAAAACAGAGAAAGAAAATTATAGACCTATTTCCCTGATGAATATAGATACAAAAATACTAAATAAAATCTTAGCAAAATGACTACAACAAGTCATCAGTAGGGTAATACATTATGATTAAGTAGGATTTATTCCAGGAATGCAGAGATGGTTCAATATTACGAAAACTGTTAGTATACTCAATTATATCAGTAACAAACCTATCAGAAATCATATGATCATATCAATAAATGCTGAAAGAGCTTTTGACAAAATACAGCATCCATTCCTATTAAAAACACTAGAGAATGTAGGAATAAATGGGCTGTTCATTAAAATAATTAGCAGTATCTATCTGAAACCATCAACAACATTATATTCAATGGGGAGAGGCTAGAGGCATTCCCAATAAGATCAGGGGTCAAACAAGGGTGCCCATTATCACCACTACTATAAAACATTGTATTAGAAATGTTAGCATCAGCAATTAGAGAAGAAAAAGAAATTGAAGGAATTAGAATTGGGAAGGAAGAGATAAAACTCTCAGTCTTCACAGATGACATGATGGTCTACCTAGAGAATCCCAAGAAATCATCTAAAGAACTACTGGAAACAATTAGCAATTTTAGCAAAGTTGCAGGTTATAAAATAAACACTCATAAATCTTCAACTTTTCTATATATGTCTAGCAAGAAACAGCAGGAAGAGCTAGAAAGAGAAATCCCATTCAAAGTAACCTCAGACAGTGTAAAATATTTGGGAATCTATTTGCCAAGACAGACTCAGAATCTTTTTGCAAATAATTATAAAACACTTCTCACACAAATTAAATCAGATTTAAATAACTGGGCAAATATCAACTGCTCATGGATAGGGAGAGCTAATATAATAAAAAGGACAATTCTACAAAAACTAAATTATCTGTTTAGTGCCCTACCAATCAAAATTCCAAAAAAATACTTTAATGAGTTAGAAAAAATTCTAAGTAAATTCATATGAGAAATAAAAAGTCAAGAATTGCCAGGAGCTTAATGAAAAAAAATGCAAACAAAGATGGCTTAGTACTACCCAATCTAAAATTATATTATAAAGCATCAGTCATCAAAACTGTTTGATATTGGCTAAGAAATAGAGTGGTGGACCAGTGGAATAGACTAGGTGTAAAAGCAGGAGAGGATTACAGTAATCTGCTGTTTGATAAACCCAAAGAGTCTGGCCACTGGGATAAAAACTCCCTCTTTGATTAAAAACTGCTGGGATAATTGCAAGTTAGTATGGAAGAAACTTAGATCAGACCAAAACCTCACACCCTTTACCAAGATAAGATCCAAATGGTTACAGGACATAGACATAAAAAACAATACTATAAGCAAATTAGAAGATCAAGGACTAGTCTACCTGTCAGATCTATGGAAAGGTGGACAATTTATGACTAAGGAAGATTTAGAGAACATCAGTAAAAACCATTTAGATGATTTCGATTACATTAAATTAAAAAGCTTTTGCACAGATAAAACGAATGTAACCAAGATCAAAACAAAAGTTGTAAATTGGGAAACTCTTTATAATTAATGATTCTGACAAAGGACTCATTTCTAAAATATACAAATAACTGAGTCATATTTTTAAAACACAAAGCCATTCCCCAATTTTCAAATGGGCAAAGGATATGCAAAGGCAATTTGCAAATGAGGAGATCAAAGCAATCCATAGCCATATGAAAAAATGCTCTTAATCATTAATTATTAGAGAAATGCAAATTAAAGCTTCTCTGAGGTACCACCTCACACCTCTCAGATTGGCCAGTATGACCAGGATGGGTAATGATCATTGTTGGAAGGGATGTGGGAAATCTGGGACACTATTATACTGTTGGTGGAGCTGTGAACTCATCCAACCTTTCTGGAGAGTTATTTGGAACTATGCCCAAAGGGCAACAAAAATGTCCATACCCTTTGACCCAGCAATACCACTACTAGGTCTATACCCTGAAGAGATGAGGAAAAAGGGTAAAAACATTACTTGTACAAAAATATTTATAGCAGCCCTGTTTGTGGTGGCAAAGAATTGGAAATCCAGTAAATGTCCTTCAATTGGGGAATGGTTTAGCAAACTGTGGTATATATATGTCATGGAACACTATTGTTCTATTAGAAACCATTAGGGAAGGGATTTCAGGGAAACCTGGAGGGATTTTCATGAACTGATGCTGAGTGAGATGAGCAGAACCAGAAAAACACTGTACATCCTAACAGCAACATGGGAGTGATGTTCAACCTTGAAGGAATTGCTCATTCCATCAGTGCAACAACTGGGAACAATTTTAAGCTGTCTGCAAAGGAGAGTACCATCTGTATCCAGATAAGGAGCTGTGGAGTTTGAACAAAGTACAAGGACTATTCCCTTTAATTTAGAAAAAATCCAGATATCTTATTGTCTGATCTGGTTACCTCTGAGAATTCTGTTCTCTTTAAGGGTATGATTTCTCTCTCATCACACCCAATTTGGATCAAGGTACAACATGGAAACAAAGTAAAGACTGAGGGAGTGCTATCTGTGAGGTGGGGGTGGGGGGAGGGAAGCAAGATGGGGATAAATTGTAAAACTCAAATAATATCTTTAATAAAAAAACCCAAAAACCAAAAAAATGAATATTATCCTTGCATGCCATTGAAAAAAATAAAATAAAATAAGTTTTAAAAATAAAAAAAAGAAATATCAAGAATCAATCAAGCAAAATTTTTAAATATGAAAAAAAGAAGAAAATGTACAATACTTCACTGGAAATACAACTCACCTGAAAAATAGATTCAGGAGATATAATTTAAGAATGAATGGAACTACCTGAAAGCCATGATCAAAAAAAAAATCTAGACAGCATATTTCAAGAAATCATAAAGGTAAACTAGCCTGATATCCTAGAACCAGGGTGTAAAATAGCCACATACAAATGATTCAATCATCTCCTGAAAGGGATTCCCAAAATGAAAATGTTAAGGATTATTATAGCTAAATTCCAAAATAAATAGATCAATGGGAAAATTCTACAGATGTCCAGAAAGAAGTAATTCAAATACCAAGAAACTATAGTCAGGATTGCACAGGACTTGGAAGCATCAACATTAAAAAATCAAATGATCAAACATGAGTTGAAATTTTAGAGTGCAAAGGAATTTGGATTACAACCACGAATCAATTACCCAACAACAATGAACGTTTTCTTTCAGGGATGAAATGAAAGAGCTACTTTTCAAATGTTTTTGATGAAAAGATCAGAGCTGAACAGAAAATTTTGAACTTCAAATAGGAGACTCAAGCAATTCTTATAAAGATAAATGGGGAAAAGAAAAAGATTGTGTGTCAATAAGATTAAACTAACTACATCCCTACATGGGAGGAAAATTCTCATAACTCTTGAGAATTGTAACTCTGTTAGAGGGAGTATATTTAGGCTGAAGTTAGGGACATAAGGTGATTTTGATGGGATGACAAAAAAATTAAGACAATAATAAACAGTATTGTAATGTCAGGAGAATGGGGAAGGCAGAATTGGGTAATTTAAATCAGATGAAGAGACACAAAGGACTTGTTCCAGTAGAGGGGAAGAATGTAGGGGGTGAAAATTGCTTCAATCTTCTTTTCATAGAATTTGGTTCAAAGACGGAATACCACATACATTTAGTTTAATTTAGAAATTTATCTTACCCTTCAGGAATTTGGAGGGGAAAGGGAGGGGAAAGGAAGGATGGACTGATATAAGAGAAAGAAAGAAGAAGGGGAAAAGAGGAAAAGGGAAAGAAAAGTAAGGGGGGACTGGTAGAAGGGGGTCAAGTTAAGTGAGATGGTATTTAGAAACAAAACATTAATGAAGAGGAAAAGAATGGAAGGAGAAAGGAAATAATGGAGGAGAGATAGAATTGAGGGTAATAAATATTAATTATAATTGTGAATATGAATGGGATGAAGTCTTCCATAAAGTAGAGCTGAACATCAGAGTAGATTAAAAACCAGAATCCTTCATTATGTTCTTTTTTTTTTAGGTATTTTCAAGGCAAATGGAGTTAAGCGGCTTGCCCAAGGCCACACAGCTAAGTCATTATTAAATGTCTGAGACCAGATTTGAACCCAGGTACTCTTGACTCCAGGGCTGGTGCTTTATCCACTGTGCCACCTAGCTGCCCCACACCACCTAGCCACCCTCAATATGTTCTTTACATGAAACACACACAGTAAAGGTAAAGGACCAGAACAGAATATATTTTGTTTCAGCTGAATAAAAAAAACATTAGGAGTAAACAAACCTTATCTCCGACAAAACAAAAGCAAGATTAAATCTCAATACAAGGTAATAAGAAGGAAACTACATCTTCCTAAAAGATACATATAGAATGAAGTAACATCAATGCTAAATACATGTACACAAAGTGGTATAACAACTTGATTCTTAGAGGAGAAGCTAAATGATTTGCAGGAAGACATAGAAAATAAAACTGAAGTGAAGGATCTTAATGCCCTTCTCTCAGAATTAGATAAATCTTACCATAAAATAAGCAAGAAGGAGGTTAAGGAAGTGAAAAGAACATTAGAAAAGTTAGATATGATAAACTTCTGCAGAAAATTGAATGGGGATAGAAAGGAATATAACTATTTCTATGTGGTAGAGAGCACCACAAAAATTGACCATATGTTATGGAATAAAAACCTTACAATCAAATACAGAAATGCAGGAATATTAAATGAATCATTTTCAGATCATGAAGCAATAAAAATTACATGTAATAAAGGACCTTGGAGAGATAGGCTAAAAATCAATTGAAAACTTTATGATCTAATTTTAATAAGTGAGTGGATCAAGCACTACATCACATAAATGATTAATAATTTCATCCAAGACAATGAAAGAAAGAAACAACAGATTAAAATTTGAGGGATATGAAATGATTTACAGGATATGATGCTGAGTGAAGGGTATGGAACCAAGAAAACAATATACACATCATCAACAATATTGTGAAATGAACATCATTGATGGACGAAGCTCCTTTCAGCAATTCAGAGAGCTAGAACAACTGTATTAGAGCAGCTATGGAATATGTTATTCCCACCCAGAAGAAGAAAAACAAAACAAAACAATACACACCCATACCAAAAAAAAAAAACCTCAACCAACCCGCTAGAATCTGATGAGCACATTATAAAAATTATCTATGTCCCTTTAATTCTAATTCCTCATACTGAAAATTACTAATCTGTAAGCATGTTTATCAAAATATGTATATAAAAGGTTAACCTGACTGTTCTCTACTGAAGGGAGAGGGGGTGGGAAGGGAGGGTGGAAGAAAAATTTTTAATTTAAAAATATACATGTCCATATGGATGAAAATAAATAACTTGAAAATTTGAAGGATACCATCAAAACAGTTACTAAGGGAAATTTTATATCTCTAAATCACATGAATAAAATAGACAAAGAGGAGTTCAAATGATTGGGCATGCAACTAAAATATTAGAGAAAGAATGAATTTCAAAAACCAAATAAATATTAAAATTCTGAAAATCAAAGGGGAGATTAATAAAATTGAAAGTAGGAAAACTGTGGAACCACTAAATAAAACTAAGAGTTGGTTTTAAAAAAAAATAAAATAGATAAATTTTTGGATAATTTGATTTTTTATTAATGATTTTATTTATTTTCAGTTTTATAATTTTCCCCTAATCTTCCTTCCCTCCCCCACCCCCACAGAAGGCAATTTGTCAGTCTTTACATTGTTTCCATGGTATACATTGATCCAAATTTAGTGTGATGAGAGAAATCATATCCTTAAGGAAGAAACATAAAGTATAAGAGATAGCAAGATCAGACAATAAGATACCATTTTTTTTTCTCAATTTAAGGTAATAGTCCTTTGTCCATCTCCACAGCTGTTTCTCTAGATACAAATAGCATTCTCCATTGCAGACAGCCCCAAATTGTCCCTGATTTTTGCACTGATGGAATGAGCGAGGCCATCAAAGTTGATCATTGCCAGATAATTTGATATTAAAAAAAGAAGAAAACCAAATTGCAAGCATCAAAAATGAAAAAGGTAAATTTACCACCAGGGAGGAAGAAAGTAAAGTAATAATTCAGAACTTTTGGTCCTAAAAACCTATAAATTAAAAAATCAAAATGAGATGGATGAATATTTACAAAAGTATAAAATGCTTAGATTGACAGAAGATAACTCCATCAAAGGAAAAAAAAAAGAACAAACCATCGATGAACTCTCTTAGAAAAAATCTCCAGCCCCAGATGGATTCAAAAGAGAATTCTACCAAATATTTTTAAATGATATTTTATTTTTCTAAACACATGTTATGAAAGTTTTTCAACATACATCCATATACACATACCTTCCCATTTCCCTCATTTCAGCAGTAGTCAGGTGAAAATTATACATACACATTTGTATTATGCTTACACTTTACATATTAGTCATTTTCAGCATGAGGAATTAGGATTAAGAGAAATAATCATGAGAAAATTTTTAAAAAGCAAATATAGTGTTCAGATTCTGAAGGGCTTTTTTTAAAAAAAAAAATTTCTGTTTTATTTTGTTTTGTTTTTCTTCCTCTGGATAGGGATAGCATTATACACATCTGGTCTAATAGGGTTGTCTGAGCTCTCTGAACTGCTGAGAGGAGCTGCATCTATCAAGTTTGATCTGCTCATAATGTTGTTGCTAATGTGTAGAATGTTCTCTTGATTCTGCTCTATTCGCTCAGCAACAGATTCTATAATTCATTCCATGCTTCTCTAGAGACTTGCCATTTAATGTGTTCTTATACAATAATAGCATTTCATAATATTCATATACCATAACTTGTTCAACCATTCCTCAATTGATGGACATCCACTCAATTTCTAATCCTTTGCCACTATAAAAATAGCTGTTAAGAATATTTTAGAACCTATGGGATTATCCCCTTTTATTCTTTCTTCTGGAGAGAGGAAGGTATTGGAATCACTGGGTCAAAATATATTAGTTTTATTGCTCTTGGGACATAGTTCCATATTGCTCTCCAGAATGGTTGGATCAGTTCAAAACTCAACCAGCATTGGATTAAAATCTCAATCCCCCCACAATTTCTCCAGAATTGATTGCTTTTCATTTTGTCATGTTAGACAAACTGATAGGTGTGAGGTGATAACTCAGAGTTGTTTTAATTTGCCTTTCTCTAATCAATAGTGATTTGAAGCATTTTTTCATGTGATTTTTATATAGCTTTAATTTCTTCATTTGAAAACTGTCTATTCAGATATTTTGATCATTTATCAGTTAGGGAATGACTTGTAACTTTATAAATTTGATGAAATTACATATTTCAGAAAAGAGACCTTTATCAGAAATTTTAGTTGTGCAGATTGTTTCCCAGCACTCTGCTTTCTTTCTAATTTTGGAAGCATTGATTTTACCAATGCAATTTTTAAAAATTTAATATTCAAAATCATTCATTTTGCAATTTATAATGTACCCTATTTCTTGCTTGATCATAAATTTCTCCCTTTTCTATATATCTGACACATAGAGGATGTCTTGATCTCTTAAATGATCTTTGGTGTCGCATATTATGTCTAAATCCTTTACCCATTTTGACCTTATTTTGGAATAGCGTGTGAGATGTGGGGCTATGGCTAGTTTTTGACATACTATTTTCCAATTTTCCCTGCATTTTTTTTTTACAAATAGTGGGTTGTCATCTCAAAAGTCAATGTCTTTGGTTTGTCAAATATTAGATTACTGTAGTCATTTACTTCTGTTTCATTTGATCCTACCCTAATCCATTTTCCAATATTGTATTTCTTAACTAGTACCAGTTTTGATGACTGATGCTTTATAGTATAGTTTTAAATCTCTGGTAGAACTAGGCCAGCTTCCTTTACATATTTTTTTAAATCAGTTCTCCTGATATTCTTGAGTTTTTCTTGCTCCAGATGAATTTTATTACCTTTCTAGCTTGGTAAAATAATTATTTAGTAATTAAATTGGTATGGGACTGAATAAATGATTTAATGTAGGTAGAATTGTCATTTTCATTATCTTAGTTTGACCTAACGATGAACAATGGGCATTTTTAAAATTGTTTAGACTGACTTTTTTTGGGTGAGGAATGCTTTATAATTGTGTTCGTACAATTTCTGTGTTTGTTTTAGGAGGTAGGTTCCAAAATGTTTGATGTCTGCAATTATTTTAAATGTAATTTCTTTTTCTTTCTCTTCCTCTTGGACTTTGTTGTTTATATACAGAAATGTTGATGATTTATGTGTTTATTTTAAATCCTGCAACTTTTCTTAATTTGTTAATTGATTCAAGTAGTTTTTAAGATGATTTTCTTGGGTTCTCTAAGTATACCATCATATCATCTGCAAAGAGTGAAAGGTTTGCTTCCTCATTGCTAATTCTGATTCCTTCAATTTCTTTTTCTTCTCTTATTACTAAAGCTAACATTTCTAATATTATATTGAATAATCATGGTGATAATAGGCATCCTTGCTTCACCCTTGATCTTATTAGAAATGCTCCAAGTTTATTCCCATTATGTATAATATTTGTTTATGACTTTAATTAGATACTGCTTGTTATTTTAAGGAAAACTCCATTTATTGCTATACTTTCTAGTATTTTAATAGGATGAATGTTGTATTTTATCAAAGACTTTTTCAGCATCCTTTGAGATAATCATATGATTTCTATTGGTTTTTCTATTGATATGTTCAATTATGTTGAGGATGTTACTAATATTGAACCATTCCTGGCTATCTGGCATAAATCCTACATGATTATGGTATATTATACTAGTAATAACTTGCTGAAAGCTCTTTGCTAGAATTTTATTTAAGATTTTTCATTAAAGTTCATTAGGGAGATTGTTCTATAATTTTCTTTGTCTGTTTTGGTTTTTCCTGATTTAGAAATCAAAACTATATTGGTGTCATAAAAGGAATTTTGTAAAACACCTTCTCCTATTTTATAAATAGTTTAATTAGAATAGAAATTAATAGTTCAGTAAATATTTGGTAGAATTCAATTGTAAATCCATCTGGACTTGGAGAGATTTTTTTTTCTTAGGGAGTCTATTAACAGTTTATTCAATTTCTTTTTCTGAAATGGGCTTATTATGTATTTTATTTCCTCTTCCTTTAATCTGAGCAGTTTGTACTTTTGTGAATATTCATCTATTTCACTCAGGTTATCCAATTCATTGACATACAGTTTGATGAATTAGCTCCAAATTATCTCTTTAATTTCTTCTTCATTGGTGATTGGCTAACCCTTTTCATTTTTGATAATGGTAATTTGGATATCTTCTGTCTTTTGCTTTTTAAGTCAGATTAAGCAAAGCTTTACCTATTATTTTTTAAACCAACACAATTTTCTTTATGTTATATGTTTTCCTTCCTTATCCCTTTTTACATTTACTTTTTCTAAACTTTTTTAAAGGGATATTGGTCTATAATTTTATTTGTCTGTTTTGGTTTTCCCTGGTTTTAAGACTAACCTTGTGGTTAATTTTTCTCTATTTTCTTCTTCTGAGGTGGCATTGTTATCATTTTTACATGCATAGTAGCTTTCTATAGTGAGAGTGCTCTTATTTTTTGCTCATCTTGAAATGTCTGAGCTGTAATTTTGGGATATAGGGAGACTAGACCCAGTGGTTTTATGCAGGGGCTTGGATCTGATCCCTGGCATCTTGTTGGCCAAGATGTTGCCTCTACAATTCAGGTTTTGGCTTTCCAGAGCTTTATTTCATCCTTTATGTCCTTTCAAGACTATTGGATTTTATGCTGACTATAAGTGTGTATACATTCCATGTACCAAAAGATGAGTAGAATAAATTGTTCAAAGTTTTTGTATTTGTTTTGGAGTTTTGACCTTAAGGTTGAATCCCCATTGCTGTGCCAATCAGGCCAAGATTGGGTAAGCAGATAATTTTTAGTGAATCTTTTCTTGCCCTTTCTCACACCAAGAAATTAGCAGTGCTCTCCTTATAAGGCTGCTCAGACACCCAGGGCACTTCCAAATACCACCACTGCTTCCAGTGAGAAGATGACCCCATGATCTGGACCATGTGTGCAGGGTTGCGAGTACAACTCCTAGTATATGCATATCTGTCATTGACACAGGACTTTGAGATAGGTAAAATAGTAAAATGGTATGTGTCATGTTTTTTGATTTATGCAAAAATTTTATTTAAATGAGGTGGAGTTGCATGAAGTCATTGGTCTCATTCTGTTCTATAGTCATCACAGTCTTGTAGCAGTACAAAATGAATAGAACTGGTGATGGTTAGAAATGCTGTAGATAATTATGGTATTTTAGCTATCTAACCAATCTCTAAGTGCTCCACAGGGTCTAGGTCAGATGTTTTTCTGACCTTTGGAACAAATTGCTCTCATTTGTCCATTCCAGCATTGGAAGATTTCACATGCTTGGGGTAGCCATTCTCCTAACTAACTAAGGGTTTTTCCTTTAGTTACCCTCAATTTTGTTTAACCTGTCCACTGAAACAGTTTACTGCACTATGGTAGCTATGCATGTTGCAGCTTCTTGGAGCCACAGGTGAGCATTAACCTTTGAATTTACACAAAAATTTCCTAGAAAACACACTGGAGTTCTTCACTGAATGTTTGTGCTCTTTTACAATTTGGTCAATTCTGTTTTTTAAGAGTTATTTTCTTCAGTAATTTTTGTGCTTTTTTTTTTACCAAGCCGTTAATTCTCTTTTTTTTCCATATATTTTTTGCATCATTTACCTTCTTTTCCCATCCCACCCCCCATCACTCATCTCTTTCTTTAACTCTTCCAGAAATTCTTACTGGGCTTGTGCTCAATTTTCTTGTTTACTTTGAGACTTAATTTGTAGCTAGTTTCATATTATCTTCTTCTTGTGCTTTGGTTTTTCCTGTCACTAGAGTAGATTTGTTTGGTCAGATTCTTTGGTTGTTGATTGTTCATTTTTCCCCTCTACTTGTAGACTTGAACTTTATCTTAAAGTTGGACTCTACTCAGCTGTCATGGTCCAAAAATAAGGAACTTTCTGAGCACACTGAACTGAAGTATGATTGATTAAGGTATGCTACTAGGCAGGGAGAGCTGGGGAATATTACTAGTAAACATATTTTGGGGTCCACACATGGGATCTTGGCCTGGGTGTTTGCCACAAAACACTGGGAGAAAGTGATTGTACTTAGGACCTGAGGTTGTTTTGGCTGAAGCTCTTGGATCATTGAGTTTGGTCAAGAGAGTCCATTGATCATTGAGTTCAAGCTTGTAAGCCATTGCACCTATGCTGCTTTTTTTTAGTTTTTGCAAGGCAATAGGGTTAAGTGACTTGCCAAAGGTCACACAGCTAGGCAATTATTAAGTGTCTAAGGGTCAATTTGAACTCAGGTCCTCCTAACGCCAGGGTCCGTGCTCTATCCATTCTGCCACCTAGCTGCCCCCATGTTACTTTTGCATGAGCACAATAAAGATCTTACTTTGGAAAGTGGGCTTTGGAAGTCGCCCCCTTTGGAGGGGACTTGTTGCTGAGGGGACTTTCCCAATCAAGAGTCAGAAGACATTGTTGTCACTTGACTTTCCCAGGCAGTCAGATTTCCAAGCATTGGAGCCTCCTCAAAAGGTAACTCTTTTCTCTCTTATCTTTCCTTAATCTATTCTGATATTTTTCTTCATATATATCTATATCTATATCTCTCTATATATAATAAATATATACTTATTCATCTCAGCTTATAGTTTTATTAAGCTTGGGTTATAAGCATATTAATCATTAAATTCTCTTTTAAAAACTTAAGACAGAGTGAGTGTGTCATTGTAGGACAGATTTGAGCTGACCAAATTAGAAGTCTGTGCAGCACATAACCCCTTCTGTTACAGGGAGTGAAGAGGCACAGTACCAAACTTCATGTAGTTTTTCACATTACAATTTTCAAAATTAGTTCTAGAGGTATAAAAGCTTGTGGTGCTTCCAAGTTGTAGTACAGAGAGAGAGAGGTGTGATATTTTTTTTTCTTTGTCAGCACTCTTGCCTTTGCCCAGGAAGCTCTCCTGTTCCCTTTGCACACAAGTGCAAGCATCTTCAAGGGTCATTGAATTGTGAATAGAGTTCTTGTTTCCATGTGACCAACTTAAGCAGTCATCTCTGCCCTGAACTGTGACTTAGAACTGTATATAGGCAAGTAACATACTAAACAACCACAACACCAATGCCAGTAATGGTCTCCATAACCTCTTTCTGACCAGTTGACTGATCTCCTTACCATCTCCAGACTGAGAGCTTCAAGTACTATTTCGGCTGCTATCAAAGCTTCCCAGATTCCCTGATAGTAATACAGCCACATACATGACAGATTGATCCCTGATGTCACAGATCTTATTATACTTCTTTTTAAGGAGCAAAATGGTGCAAAGAATGTGACTAATGATTGGGGAATTACTGAATAAACTTTAAAATATGTTTTAAATTAAGGTTTAAGGAATGAGAATTTGAAGAATTCACAGAAATATGGAAAAGGTTTTTAGGAATTACTTCAGAGTTAAGAAAGCAAAACAATAAAAATATGCAAAATTACTATATAAATCAAAGACACCAATAGACAAAATGTTATGGATCCAATAATAATATCAATGTTGCCTATTTCCTCATGAACCCCATTTTTTGATAAATAATAACCTTTTGTTACACGGTATTAGACGATCTTGCAATTATAATTGCTATTTCAGGCAATTTTACATAACTGATATAATGATTTGTTTTTAGGTTTTCATAAGGCAAATGGATTAAGTGGCTTGCACCAGACCACACAGCTAGGTAAATATTAAGTGTCTGAGGCTGGATTTGAATGCAGGTACTCCTGACTCCAGGACTGGTGCTCTATCTACGGTGCCACCTAGCCTCCCCTGATGTAATGATATTAAAGAAATAGTTATTGGGAGGTAATTGTTTTATCAAAACAAAATGGGTCAACAGAATACATATTTTAACATTTTAAAATTTTATTTTTCCAATTACATGAGAAGATAATTTTCAACAATAATTTTTGTAAGACATTGAGTTTCACATTATTTTCCCTCCTTCCCTTCCCTCTTCCCACATTATGGCATAAAGTATTATAATATGTTATCATGCATAACTATGTCAAAAATATGTCCAAATTAAACATATTGTGAAGAAGAATTAAATTAAATTAAAAGGAAAAAAAGCATCAGAGAGAAATAATAGATACATTTAAAAATTGAAAATAGCAAGTTTTGATCTGCACTCAGATTTCATAGTTCCTTCTCTGGATTTGGATTGTATTTTCCTTTACAAGTCCTTTATAATTGCCTTTCATTATTGTACTGCTGAGATGAGCCAGTCCATCATAATTCATCAACACAAAATGTTACTGTAAGTGCCTACAATGTTCTTCTGGTTCAGCTCACTTCACTCAGCATCAATTCATGATTTCATAAAGAATAATAGTATTCCAAGGTAATCATATACCACAATTTGCTTAGCTTTTCCCCACTTGATGTTCTTTTTCTTCAATTTCCAGTTCTTTACACCATGAAAAGAACTGCTGTAAATATTTTTGTACATGTCGGTTATTTACCCAATTTTTACCTCTTTGGGATACAGACCTAGGAATGGCATTGCTCAATCAAAGAGCATGCACAATTTTATTTTCCTTTGGGTGAAGCTCCAAATTGCTCTTCAAAATGTCAGATGAATTCACAATTCCACCAACAATGTATTAGTGTTCCAGTTTTCCCAAATCCTGAACAACAATCGTCATTTTCTGTTTTTTGTTATATTGGTCAATCTAATAAGAGTGAAGTGGAATCTCAGATTTATTTTAACTTGAATTTCTCTAATAATTATTTAGAGCATTTTTTTCATGTGACTACAGGTGGTTTTAATTTCTTCATCTGTGATCTGCCTGTTCATATCCTTTCAGAATTGATCAATTATGAAATAAATTTGACTTAGTTCTCTAAAAATTTTAGAAATGAGTCCTTTATAAGAAATGTAAACTGAGAGGCAACTAGGTGGAGAAGTGGTTCAATGAGTTCAAATCCAGCCTCGGACACTTAATAATTGCCTAACTCTGTAATCTTGGGTAAGGCACTTAACCTCATTGTCTTAAATACATAAAATTAAAAAAAAAAGAAACCCAAGTTGTAAAAATTGTTTCCAAATACTACATTCCTTTTAATCTTGATTGTTTTGGCTTTATTTGTGCAAACCCTTTTTCATTTAATGTGATCAAAATTATCCATTTTACATTTTTATGATACTTTCTATCTCTTCTTCGATTATAAACTGTTCCCCTTTCCATATCCATAATATTTCCCTTGTTTTCTTAACTGGCTTAAAGTATCATCTTTTATATGTAAATCCTGTACCTATTTTGATTTTATTTTATTATAGAAAGTGAGCTGTTTAATCTATGCTTAATTTCTGCTGTACTATCTTCCAGTTTTCCCAGCAGTTTTTAATCTGAGTTCTTATCCCAGAAACTAGAGTCTTCAAGAATATCAAATGGTAATATTACAGCCTTTTGCTACAGTTTCTTTTGCCCCTAATCTATTCCACTGATCTACCACTCTATTTCTTGGCCAGAACCAACAGTTTGATGATTGCTGTTTTATAATAAAATTTTAGATATTTTAGATCTGCTACAGCAAGACCACTTTCCTTGCCATTTTTCACTAATTCTTTTAATATTTTTTACCTTTTTTTCTTCCATATGAATTTAGTTATGATTTTTCCTTGAACAATAAAGTGAATTTTGGTAGTTTGTTTGATATGGAACTTAATAGGAATTCAATTTAGGTAGAATTGTCATTTTATTATATTAGTTCAGTCTACCCATGATCAATTGATATTTGCCCAATTATTTAGATCTAATTTTATTTGTATGAAGAGTTTTATAATTTTTTTCATATGATTTTTGGTTTTGGTTCCAATCATTTTATGTTGTAGTCTCCAATTATTTTATATTGTCTGCAGTTAACTGAAATGGGATTTCTCTTTCTTTTTCTCCTTCTGTGTCTTGTTGGTAATATATAAAAATACTAGGGGCGGGTAGGTAGTGCAGTGGATAGAGCACCGGCCTTGGAGTCAGGAGTACCTGGGTTCAATTATGACCTCAGACACTTAGTAATTACCTAGCCGTGTGGACTTGGGCAAGCCACTTAACTCCATTGCCTTGAAAAATCTAAAATATACATACATGCATACATGCATACATATATATATATATATATACAGATGAATTATATGGGTTTATTCTATATACTGCTACTTTGCTAAAGTTGCTAATTGTTTGAAATAGTTTTTAAGTGAATTTTATAAGATTCTCTAAGCATACAATCTATCATGTCATCTGCAAAGAGTGAGAGATGTATTTCTTCATTACCTATTCAAATTCTTTCAGTTTTTTTTTCTTCTCTTATTGATAAAGCCAACATTTCTAATATTATACTGAATAATAGTAGTGATAATGGGCATCCTTGTTTCATCTATGATCTTATTGGGAATGCTTCTAGTTTATCCCTATTACATCTAATGCTTGTTGATGGTTTTAGATAGATACTAGTTATTGTTTCTAGGAAAACTCCATTTATTCCAATGTTCTCTGGTATTTGTTTTACAAGAAAATGGGGTTAAGTGACTTTTCCAAGGTTACATAGCTATATAAATATTAAATATCTAGAGTGGGATTTAAACTCAGGTCCTCCTGACTCCAGATTTGGTGCTCTATCCACTATGCCATATAGCTACATATTTCTAATATATTTCACTGGAATGAATCCTGTATTTTGTCAAAAGCTCTTTTCAACATCTATTGAAATTATAATATGATTTTGATATAAATATGGTCAATTATGCTGAGTTTTCCTGATATTGAGCTAATAATCCATTCCTGGTATAGTTCCTACTTGATTTTAGTCTATTATCCTAGTTATAACTTGCTGTTATCTCACTGTTATAATTTTATTTAAAATTTTTGCATCCATATTCATTAAGGAAAATGGTCTATATTGCCTTCCTCTGCTTTTGGATCTTCCAGGTCTAGGTAACAGCAACATATTGATGCCATAGAAGAAATTTGTCAAAATTCCTTCACCAGTGTTTATAATTAGTTTACATAGAATTGGAATTAATACTTCATTAGGTAGGAACAAAGATTTCAGGATGAAGCTAGAGTTATTTTTTTTCAAATTTACTTATTTATTTATTTTCATCCATATGTACATGCATATTTCCAAGTTACAAAATTCCCTCTACTCTCCCTTCTCATTGCCTTCCCCTAAGCAGGAAATAGTCAAGATAGCATTTTACATACATATTGTGTTAAACATGTTTATAGATTAGTAACTTTTGGAATGAGGAATTAAGATTAGGGGAAAGAGATACATAAGAGATCATTTTTATAAAATGTTTAATAGATTCAAAAGTGTTGTTTGTGTGTGTGTGTGTGTGTGTTTTTCCTGTGTATTTTGTTTTGTTTTGTTTTTCTTCCTCTGGTTGGGGATAATATAGTATATAACCAGTCAAATACAGTTGTCCTAGCTCTCTGGACTCCTGAGGGAAACTGCTTCCATCAAGGTTGTCCATCTCATAATGCTGTTGTGTACATTGCTCTCTTGGTTCCACTCCCTTCACTCAGTATCAGATCCCTTAAGTCATTCCCTACTTCTCTAGAATTTGATCTTTTCTGGATTCTAATAGAGCAATAGGATTCCATAGTAATCATGCACTATAAATTGTTTAGTTATTCTCCAATTGATGGGCATACCCTCAATTTCTAATTCTTTACCAACACAAAAAGATCTGCAATGAATATTTTGGATCATCTAGGACTTTTAGTATTTTTATGATTTCTTCTAGATACAGACCTAGAATTGCAATTATTGGGTCAAAGAGTTGAACAAGTTTATTACTTTTTGGGCATAGTTCCATATCATTCTCCAGAAAGGCTGGATCCATTCACAACTCTACCAGCAATGCATAAATGTCCCAATCCTCCCACAACCTCTCCAATATTGATCATCTTCCCTTTTAGTCATCTTGGTTAATCTAATAGGTGTGAGATGATACCTCATTGTTGATTTAATTTGCACTTCTCCAATCAATAGCAATTTGGAGCATTTTTCCATAGGATTATATATAACTTTAATTTCTTCATTTGAAAACTGTCTGTTCATAACCTTTGTCCATTTATCAAGTGGGAATGACTTGTGATCTTTTATTTTGATAATATTCTCTATACATTTTAGAAATAAGCTCTGTATCAGAACTCCTGGTTGTGAAGATTGCTTCCCAAATTTCTGCTTTCCTTTTAATTTTGGCAGCATTGATTTTATTAGAGCAAAAATTTTTAATGTAATATAGTCAAAATCATTCATTTTGCATTTTATAATCTACTCTAATTCTTGTTTGGTCATAAATTTATCACTTTTCCATAGATCAAATGGATAATTTTTGTCTATTAATTTATCTATATTATTGCTCTTTTTTCTTTTTATTATAAAGATTTTATTTGAGTTTTACAATTATTCTCCCAATCTTACTTCCCTCCCACCCCCCCACAGAACACAATCTGTCATTCTTTATTGTGTTTCCATGTTGTACACTGATCCAAATTGAGTGAGATGAGAGAGAAATCACATCTTTAAGGAAGAAACAAAATGTATAAGAGAGAACAAGATCAGACAAAAAGATATCGGTTTTGTTTCCTAAATTAAAGGGAATAGTCCTTGAAATTTGTTCAATCTCCATGGCTCTTTTGTGGATACAGATGGTATTCTCCATTGCAGACAGCTCAAAATTGTCCCTGGTTGTTGCACTGATGTAATTAGCAAGTCCATCAAGGTTGAACATCACCCCGATGTTGCTGTTAGGGTGTACAGTGGTTTTTATGGTTCTGCTCATCTCATTCAGCATCAGACCATGCAAATCCCTCCAGGCTTCCCTGAATTCCTATCCCTCCTGGTTTCTAATAGAACAATAGTGTTCCATCATATACATATACCACAGTTCGCTAAGCCATTCCCCAATTGAAGGACATGTACTTGACTTCCAATTCTTTGCCACCACAAACAGGGCTGCTATGAATATTTTTGTACAAGTGATGTTTTTACCCTTTTTCATCATCTCTTCAGGGTATAGACCCAGTAGTGGTATTGCTGAATCATTGCTCATTTTTATTGCCCTTTGAGCATAGTTCTAAATTTCTCTCTGGAAAAGTTGGATGAGTTCACAGCTACACCAACAGTGTGATAGTGTCCCAGATTTCCCACAATCCTTCCAACAATAATCATTATCCTTTCTGGTCATATTGGCCAAGCTGAGATGTTTGAGGTAGTAACTTAGAGAAGCTTTGAATTGCATTTCTCTGATAAGTAATGATTTAGAGCAATTTTTCATATGGTTATGTATTGCTTTGATCTCCTCATCTGTAAATTGCCTTTGCATATCCTTTGACCATTTGTCAATTGGGGAATGGCTTTTTTTGCAAAAAAAATATGACTAAGTTCTCTGAATATTTTAGAAATGAGTCCATCAGAATCATTAGTTGTAAAGATTGTTTCCCAATTTAATACATTTCTTTTGATCTTAGTTACAGTGGTATTATCGGTGCAAAAGCTTTTAAATTTAATGTAATCGAAATCATCTAGTTTGTTTTTGGTGATCTTCACCATCTCTTCCTTAGGTATAAACTGCTCCCCTTTCCATAGATCTGACAGGTAAGCTAGTCCTTGATCTTCTAATTAGCTTATAGTATTGTTTATATGTCTAAATCCTGTAAGCATTTGGATCTTATCTTGGTAAAGGGAGTGAGGTATTGGTCTAATCTAAGTTTCTTCCATACTAACTTCCAATTTTCCCAGCAATTTTTATCAATGAGAGAGTTTTTATCCCAATAGCTGGACTCTTTTGGTTTATCAAACAGCAGATTACTATAATCATTTCCTGCTATTTCACCTAGCCTATTCCACTGGTTCACCACTTTATTTTTTAGCCAATACCAGACAGTTTTGATGACTGATGCTTTATAGCATAATTTTAGATCTGGTAGGGCTTCTTTTGCTCCTTCTTTTGCACTTTTTTTCATTAAATCCCTGGAAATTCTTGACTTTTTTATTTCTCGATGTGAATTTAATTACAACTTTTTCTAAGTTATTAAAGTAATTTTTTGGAATTTTTATTGATAGGGCATAAAACAGGTAGTTTATTTTTGGTAGAATTGTCATTTTTATTATATTAGCTCTACATTTCCATGAACAGTTGATATTTGCCCAGTTATTTAAATCTAATTTAATTTGTGTGAGAAGTGTTTTATAATTATTTTCAAAAAGTTTCTGAGACTGCCTTGGCAAATAGACTACCAGGTATTTTAGATTTTCTGAGGTTACTTTGAGTGCGATTTCTCTTTCTAACTCTTCCTGCTATATTTTGCTAGACATATATAGAAAAGTTGAGGATTTATGAGGGTTTATTTTATATCCTGCAACTTTGCTAAAATTGCAAATTGTTTCCAGTAGTTTTTTTGGATGATTTCTTGGGATTCTCTAGGTAGACCATCATATCATCTGCAAAAGCCTGAGAGTTTTGTCTCTTCCCTCCCAATTCTAATTCTTTCAATTTATTTTTCTTCTGTAATTGCTGAAGCTAACATTTCTAATACAATATTGAAGAGTAGTGGAGATAATAGTCACCCTTTTTTCACCCTGATCTTATTGGGAATTCCTCCAACTTCTCCCCATTGAATATAATGCTTGTTGATAGTTTCAGATAGATACTGCTAATTATTCTAAGGAACAATCCATTTATTGCTACACTCTCTAGTGCTTTTAGTAGGAATGGATGCTGTATTTTATCAAAAGATTTTTCAGCATCTATTGATATGATCATATAATCTCTGATAGGTTTGTTGTTGATATAATTCAGTATACTAACAGTTTTCCTAATATTGAACCAACACTGCATTCCTGAAATAAATCTTACTTGATCATATTGTATTATCCCAGTGATAGCTTGCTGTAATCTTTTTACTAAGATTTTATTTAAGATTTTTGCATCTATATTCATCAGGTAGATATGTCCATAGTTTTCTTCCTCTGTTTTTACTCTTCCTGGTTTAGATATAAGCACAATATTTGCTTCATAGAAAGAGTTATGCAGAGTTTCATCTTTCCCTATTTTTCTGACAAGTTTATATAGAATTGGAACTAATTGTTCCTTAAATGCTTGGTAGAATTCACTGTGAATCCATCAATCCCTGGAGATTTTTTTCTTAGGGAGTTCAATGATGGCTTCTTGAATTTCTTTTGCTGAGATAGGGTTATTTAGGTATTTAATCTCCTCTTCATTTAAACTAGGCTACTTATATTTTTGTAAATATTCATCTATTTCACTTAGATTATCAAATTTATTGGCATAGAGTTGGACAAAATAATTTTGAATTATTACTTTAATTTCCTCCTTATTGGTGGTGAGTTCACCTTTTTCATTTATGATACTAGCAATTTGCTTTTCTTTTCTTTTTTAATCAAATTGACCAGATTTTTATCAATTTTATTTTTTTCATAAAACCAACTTTGTCCTTTATTTATTAATTCAATAGATTATTTGCTTTTGCTTTTATTAATTTCTCATTTAATTTTCAAATTTCAAATTTGATATTTAATTAGGGATTTTTAATTTGTTTTCTCTATTTTTTTAGTTGCATGTTTAGTGTACTGATTTCCTCTTTCTCTAATTTATTCATGTAAGCATTTAGAGCTATAATATATTCCCTGAGAGTCACTTTGAGTGAATCCCATAGGTTTTGGCATGTTTTTTTTATTATTGTCATTATCTAAGGTAAAATGTTTAATTCTTTCTTTAATTTCTTTTTTTCCACTCATTCTTTAAAATGAGGTTATTCAGTTTCCAATTTGTTCTGGGTCTATATCACCTTGGCTCAATATTGCATATGAATTTTATTGCATTGTGATCTGAGAAAGATGTATTCATTATTTCTGCCTTTCTGCAGTTGACCATTAGGTTTTTATATCCTAGTACATGGTCAATTTTTATATAAGTTCTATGTGCTGCAGAGAAAAAGGTATATTCCTTTCTATCCCCATTCAATTTCCTCCATAGGTCTACTATATCTAGTTTTTCTAAAAATCTTTTTACCTCCTTCTTTCTTGTTTATTTTATGATTCGATTTATCTAGATTTGAGAGTGGGAGGCTGAAGTCTCCCACTAGTAGAGTGTTGCTGTCTATATATTCCTGTAGCTCTTTCAGTTTCTCCTCTAAAAATTTGGATGCTATCTGATTGGGTGCATATATATTCATTATTGAAATAACTTTATTGTCTATGGCACCTTTTAGGAGGATAAAGTTTCCTTCCTTATCTCTTTTAATGCTATTTTTGCTGTTGCTTTGTCTGAGATAAGGATTGCTACCCCTGCTTTTTTCACTTCAGCTGAAGCAAAATATATTTTGCTCCAAGCTTTTGCTTTACTCTATATGTATCTCTCTGCTTCAAATGAGTTTCTTCTAAGCATCATATTGTAGGACTCTGGTTTTTAATCCACTTTGCTATTCACTTACATTTTAAGGGAGAGTTCATCCCATTCACATTCAAAGTTATGATTACTAATTCTTTATTGCCCTCCATGCTCTCTTCCCTCTATTTGTATTTCTCCCCTTTCCCCCTTTATCCATATTCCCAAGTATTTCCTTTCTGAATATTAACCCATTCAGTGTGTTTTCCCTCCTATATCATCCCCTTCCCTTTCTTTCCCCTTTCCCTTTTTCCTTTACCTTTCCCTTCCTTTTGTTAGTTCCCCTTACCCCCCCACCCCCTGCCTTTCTCCATCCCCCTCCCCTTTTCCCCCCTTTAATACTTGAAATTTTAGATGGTTTTTAAGTTAACTAAGTATGGTTAAGTTGACTTTAAGCCAAGTATTTTGAGAAGAAAATTCAGGTGTTTCTCATCTCCTCCCTTCTTCCCCTCTATTACCATAGGTATTTTGTACCTCTTAGCATAATGAGATTTATCCCCATTCAATCCCCTCCTCCTCACATCTCCTTCCTGTCCCCCTTTTTAAGGAGGTAGTGTTTTTAAAAATCATTCTATCTGAGTCATAGAAAATTCTGAGTAGCCATCCCTTCTAGCTAAGTACATTCTAACAGAGTTAAAATTCTTGAGAGTTATTAGAGTCTTTCGCCCAAGTGGGGTGAAAGCCAGTTACATCCCATTGGATGGCAGTCTCATGGATAGGTCATGAATGTCCATCACTTCTGGCTAGGTATATTCTCTCTGTTAGAGTTACAGTTCTCAAGATTTATGAGAATCATTTCCCCCATGCTGGGATATAGCCAGTTTCAAGTTATTGAATAGCAGTTTTTTTACCCCACTCCTTTTTTTTACCTTTTCATGTGTCTCTTGGACCTCATGTTTGATGTCCAAATTTTCTATTTAGCTCTAGTCTTTTCATCAGGAATTTTTGGAATTCTTCCATTTCATTAAATGTCCATCTTTTTCTCTGGAACTGAAGGGGCACAGTTTTGCAGGATAGTAGATTCTTGGCTGCATTCCAAGATTCCTTACTCTTCAAAATATCTCATTCCTAGCCCTTCAAACCCTTAATGTTGATGTAGTCAGGTCCTGAGTAATCCTTGCTGTGGCTCCTTGATATTTAAATTGTTTCTTTATGACTGCTTGCCGGATTTTCTCTTTTATCTGCTAGTTCTGGAATTTGGCCACAACATTTCCTGGTGTTTTCATTTTAGGATCTTTTTTACTGGAGGTAATCAATGTGTTCTTTCAATAACTAATTTATCCTCTGGTTCCATGATATCAGGGCAAATTTCCATCACTAGATCCTGTAATATTAAGCACAGGCTATTTTTTTCTCTTCAATGTTTTCAGGGAGTCCAATAATTCTAAGGTTGCCCCTCCTTGACCTATTCTTGAGGTCAGTGGTTTTGCTGATGAGGTATTTTACATTTTATTCTATTTTTTCTATTTTGTTTAACAGGCTCTTGTTGTCTCATGAAGTCATTAGTTTCTGCGGACTCCATTCTTTCTTTTTTTGTTTTTAGGGAGGAGATTTCTTCCTTAGCCTTTTGAAACTCCTTTTCTAATTGGTCAATTCTACTTTTTAAAGCGATTTCTATTTGACCAATTGAGGTTTTGAGAGAATTATTTTCTTTTTGCATTTGCCCAATTTATTCTCATTTTGTATTTATCCAATTGTAGTTTCTAAGGATTTGTTTTCTTGTTGCAAGGTATTAATTGTCTCTCCTAAATTTTCCAGTTGGTTTTTAGACTCATTGCTTATTTCTTCAAGGAAGTCTTTCTGTGCTGGAGACCAGATCTTATTCTCCTCAGAGGTTCTAGGTCTCTCTGAGTTAGGGTCTTTACATTCCAAGAAATTTTCTATGGATCCACATTTACACAGACCCTTCTTCATTTTGCTAAGACCTTTAGTTGGGGAGGGGCTGGTCCACATTGGTTTGGTGTTGGGATCCCTAGAGGCTTCATTCACTAAGTGAAATTTCTCTGGATGGCCACTAGGAGGTGCTGGTTGCTTTCTCTGCAGTGTCTGTGACCTTGATTGAGGCCTTCTCCCTTAGCTTGAAGGGAGGGGTTGAAGTGATTGAATCCTTTTGCCTTCAATCAATGGTATGCTTTACCCTGGGGTGAGGTCATCCCTCTCCCTATTGACATCTGGGCTGGTTCTTCTGCTCACACACCTGTCCCTGAGGCAGAAGTAGTCTGTAATTGTTCTGGGAAGAGGCCTCAGCAGTATTAGAGGCCTGGACTCAGAGTTCCTCAGACCAGAGGAGCCAGGGAAGGTGTCTGCAGAACTCCTGCACTGGAACACTCCCCACCCCCAGCCCTATTGGCAAGCTACAGAGGGTGAGTGCCAACACCAGGGCCTCTGCTCCCTAGTTGACTCAAGACCACCCTGTCTAGACCCACCACTGATCCAGCAGGTCCTCTTCTCAGACCCTCAGACTCCCTGATTCCAATTCAGCCACCAATCTATCTGATTGGGGCTGATCTGCCCTCTGAGTCCAGACTCACCCAGTGGAACTAGGCCAACGCTGCTGTGGAAGACAAATCCTGAGGTAGATGTTCTTTCTCCTGGCTTTTCTTTCTGGGTTTTGTGGTTCTGATTTCTGTTAAGAGGTTTGTTTCATATGATAGGTGGGGAAAGATCAGGAGACTTTAGAATTATGCCTGTCTTCTCTCCACCATTTTGGCCCTAATACCAACTTTTGGTTTTATTTATTAATTCAATCGTTCTTTTTGCTTTCAATTTTATTAATTTCTTCTTTAATTTTTAGAATTTCTAATTTGGTACTTAATTGGGGATTTTTAATTTGTTCTTTCTCTAATTTTTTTAGTTGCATGTTTAGTTCATTGATTTCCTCTTTCTCCAATTTATTCATATAAGCATTTAGAGCTATAATATATCCCCTGAGAGTTGCTTTGAATGAATCCCATAGGTTTTGGTATGTTGTTTCATTATTATCATTATCTAGGATAAAATGGTTAATTCTTTCTATGATTTGTTTTTTGGTCCACTCATTTTTTAAAATGAGGTTATTCAGTTTCCAATTTGCTCTGGGTCAATATCTCCTTGGCCCAGTATTGCATATGACTTTTATTGCATTGTGATCTGAGAAAGATGTATTCACTATTTCTGCCTTTTTGCAGTTGATCGTTAAGTTTTTATGTCCTAGTACATGGTCAATTTTTGTATTAGATCCATGTACTACAGAGAAAAAGGTATATTCCTTTCTACCCCCATTCAGTTTCCTCCATAAGTCTACCATATCTAATTTTTCTAGCAATCTATTTACCTCCTTAACTTCTTTCATGTTTATTTCATGATTCGATTTATCTAGATCAGATAGCGGGAGGTTGAGGTCCCCTACTAGTAGAGTTTTGCTGTCTATGTCTTCCTGTAATTGTTTCAGCTTCTCCTCTAAGAATTTGGGTGCTGTCCCACTGGGTGCATATACATTCAATATTGAAATGACTTTATTGTCTATGGTACCTTTTAGGAGGATAAAGTTTCCTTCTTTATCTCTTTTAACACTATCTATTTTTGCTGCTGCTTTGTCTGAGATAAGGATTGCTACCCCTGCTTTTTTTACTTCAGTTGAAGCAAAATATATTTTGCTCCAACTTTTTACCTTTACTCTATATGTATCTCTCTGCTTCAAATGAGTTTCTTGTAAGCAGCATATTGTAGGATTCTGGTTTTTAATCCACTCTGCTATTTGCTTATGTTTTAAGGGAGACTTCATCCCATTGACATTCAAGGTTTTGATTACTAATTCTTTATGGCCCTCTGTGCTATCTTCCCTCTGTTTGCATTTTCCCCCCTTTCCCCCACTTTATCCATATTCCCCAGTATTTTGTTTCTGAATACCACCCCCCTCCAGTGTGTTTGCCCTGCTATATCACACCCTCCCCTTTCTTTCCCCTTTCCCTTTTTCCCTTTTCCCTTCCCTTCCTTTTGTTATTTACCCCTTTTTCCTCCCCAGTCCCCTTCCCTTTGTCCGTCCCCCCCCTCTTTTCCCCTTTTAATACTTGAAAGGTTAGATATTTTATAAGTTAACTGAGTATGTGTAGGTTGACTTTAAGCAAAGTCTGATGAGAAGAAGATTCAGGTATTTCTCCTCTGGTCCCTTCTTCCTCACTTTTACTATAGGTTTTTTTTGTAGCTCTTAGTGTAATGAGATTTACCCCATTCAATCCCCTCCCTCCTCCCATCTCTTTCCTGTCCCCCTTTTTAAGGAGGTAGTGTTTTTTAGATCATTCTATCTAAGTCATAGAAAATTCTGAGTGTCTGTCCCTTCTAGTTCAGTAAATGCTATCAAATAGAGTCAAAATTCCTGAGAGTTATTAGAGTCTTTCTCCCAAGTGGGGTTAAAGCCAGTTATGTCCCATTAGATAGCAGTATCAGGGTTAGGTCATGAATGTCCATCATTTCTGGCTAGGTGTATTCTCTCTGTTAGAGTTACAATTCTCAAGATTTATGACAATCTTTTTTTTCCCCCATGCTGGGATATAGCCAGTTTCAACTTACTGGATTGCATTTTTTTTTCCTTTTACTGCCCCCCCCTTTTTTTAATCTTTTCATGTGTGTCTTGAACCTCCTGTTTGATGTCCAAATTTTCTGTTTAGCTCTGGTCTTTGCATCAAAATTTTTTGGAATTCTTCCATTTCGTTAAATATACATCTTTTTCCCTGGAAGAGAAGGCTCAGCTTTGCAGGAAAGTAGATTCTTGGCTGCATTCCAAGCTCCCTTACTCTTCGAAATATCTCATTCCAGGCCCTTCGATCCCTTAATGTTGATGCAGCCAGGTCATGTGTGATCCTTACTGTGGCTCCTTGATATTTAAATTGTTTCTTTCTGGCTGCTTGCAGGATTTTCTCTTTTATCTGATAGTTCTGCAGTTTGGCCACAACATTCCTTGGTGTTTTCATTTTAGGATCTTTTTCTGGTGGGGGTCGATGTAGTCTTTCAATAACTACTTTCCCCTCCAATTCCATGATATCAGGGCAGTTTTCCATCACTATATCCTGTAATATTAAGTCCAGGGTTTTTTTTCTCTTCAATGTTTTCAGGAAGTCCTATAATTTTCAGGTTGCCCCTCCTCGATGTATTCTCGAGGTCAGTCATTTTGTTGATGAGGTATTTTACATTTGCTTCTATGTTTTCTATTTTTTGATTTTGTTTAACTGACTCTTGCTGTCTCATGGAGTTATTAGTTTCTGTAGACTCCATTCTTTTTTGGGGGGAGGAGTTTTCATCATTTACCTTTTGCAACTCCTTTTCCAATTGGTCAATTCTACTTTTGAAAGAGCTTTCCATTTGACCAATTGAGGTTTTGAGAGAGTTAATTTTTTTTCCATTTGCTCATTTGAGGATCTGAGAGATTTATTCTCATTTTGTAATTGTTCAATTGATGATCTGAGAGATTTATTCTCCTTTTGTGTTTGTCCAATTGTACTTTCTAAGGTTTTCTTTTCTTGTTGCAAGGTATTAATGGCCTCTCCCAAATTTTTAAACTCCTTCCTTATTTCTTCAAGGAAGTCTTTCTGTGCTGGAGACCAGATTGTATTCTCCTCAGAGGTTCCAGGTCTCTCTGAGTTAGGGTCTTTCCCTTCCAGGAATTTTTCTATGGATCCACTTTTGGCTGACCCTTCTTCATTTTACTAAGACCTGAGTTGGGGAGGGGCTGGTTCACAGGGTCTTGGGATCTCTAAAGGCTTTACTCACTAAGTGCAGTTTCTCTGGCTGGTCAGTAGGAGGTGCTGGTTGCTTTCTCTGGAGTGTCTGTGACCTTGGTTGAGGCCTTTTCTCTTTGCTTGAAGGGAGGGGTTGGAGGTATTGAATTCTTTTGCCTTCACTCAATGGTGGACTTTACCCTGGCCTGAGGGCATTCCTCAGCTAAACTGGTTCTTCTGCTCACACACCTGGGCCTGAGGTAGAAGTAGTTTGCATTTGTTTTTTTTGGGAAGAGGTCTGAGCTGCAATGGGACTAGAGGAGCCCAGGATGGTGTCCACAGCTTTCCTCCACCAGAAATCTACCCCCAGCCCTGTCCCCAAGCTCCAGGGAGGACAGCACCAACACCAGCGCCTCTGCTTCCCCGAGGATCCAAGCCCCTGTCGTCCAGCCCCACCGCAGATCCAGCAGGTCTGGCTCTCGGGCCCCCAGACTCTGGGTTCTAATTCAGCTGTTAATCTGACTGATCCGGGGCTGATCCTCCCTCTGAGCCCAGACTCACCCACCCAAATTCGGCCAAAACTGCTGCCGGAGACAAATCTTGAGGTAGATGTTCTTTCTCCTGGCTTTTCTTTCTGGGTTTTGTGGGTTGGATTCTTTTAAGAGCTTTGCTTCATGTGATAGATGGGGAAAGATCAGGAGACTTTAGAACTGTGCCTGTCTTCTCTCCGCCATCTTGGCCGGAAGTCCTGTTCACTTCTTATAGACTTTTTCTTTTGTTTGTTTAATGCAAGGTAGTGGAGTTAAATGACTTGCCCAAAGTCACACAGATAGGTAATTATTAAGTGTCTGAGGCCAAATTTGAACTCAGGTCCCCTTGACTCCAGACTTGGTGCTCTATTCAATGGATCACCTAGCTGGTCCCTCTCTCTTCACTTCTTAAGGGGAAATATAGTCTGTTTTGAACTAGAAAAAATAACCTACTATTACTTTTTTCTTGAATTCTGGATCTGAATTTGGTCCGTTATGCTTTTTAGTTTCCTGTGGAGGAGTTGTAAATGAGTTAAGTCAAAAATTCTAGTTCCCAAAATTATATCTTGATTTAACCCTTTGTGCTCTGTTTTTGAAAAGCAAATTATAATATGGAGTATTTTTGCTCTTTAAATACTTAATTTGGTTTTAGAATTTTTTTGATGGGGTACGGTGTAGAGTGCTAAATTGAGGGGCAGTACTGGAGAGAGAAGATAGAGCTCTGCATAGAAAAGTTAACATATATATATATATATATATATATATATATATATATAATCTCTATAGAACATCATATTTATGTGATACAAATTTATATAAAAACTATCTTTGCATTTGGAAGGGGATTTGAGCTTTCCCTGCTTCTATTTCTGTGTTTTTGCTTTCTTTGTCTTTCTTTCCCTGTCTCTGTCTGACATTTGTTTCTCTAATTATTCAATGGCTTATCACTTTTGGGGAATCAGTCCAATGATTAAATGATGATAATTCTGTTAAGGAAATGCCAGTACCACTGCAAATTAACAAAATTTTCATACAAAAAATTGTATTTGAACTTCTTATGAATCTTTAAAAAAACATTAAATTTTCATTTAACAAATTCAATGGAATTTAGGTAATTTTATGTTTAATTTCTTTAATATTTTTTGTTACAATTTACCTGATTTTCTGTCATTTTTATTGATTGTATTTATGCTCAATTATTTTATTATGTTAATTTTTAGAGACAATTTTAATTTAGGAACTGCTTTAGCTGCACTTCATGAATTTTAATATATTTCTTAATTTATATTATTTGTTTCAAATTATTATTTTATTTATTGCTTGATGAATTTATTACTTAAATTGTCCACAGTCTAAATTTGTTGGTATCTTTTTCATATTATTGATTACTATTTTCTTTTATTTTATGTAATGAGTATTTATATATACATATATATGATTTTATGCCCTAATACATTATTTTTATCTATACAGTGAATGATGTTGAAACTATGTAGACAATTTCATCTTTCCACAAAAACATCAACTATGTAGTCTTATCTAGTCTATTCAGAACTTATTTTCTCCTTAAAATTTTTGTGAGATTTATAAGAAATAAGAACTTCAAGCAACCTATAATTATTGTTTAATATTAATCATTTTGCATATAATTTGACTTCTTCCAGTATATAATATCATTGAGCCATATGATTATGGATTATAAATGGATTGTTTTGACCAGAGGTATGAAAAATAGGAACCACAGGCTGCGTATTGCTTACAATATTCTGGAGTGAAAAGTATAAATTAATATATAACTGGGGCATATTTAACAAAAAAATAAAAATACTCTAAAATATAGATAACATTAATTTCTAAAATTAAATCAAGAAGAGCTATTAGTGTGAATGGAACCAAGAAGATAGATTGGAGGTCTTCCCACTGACTCAACCTTCCCCTCCAAATGCTTTAAAATCACACCTCAAATCAAGTTTTAAAGTGGAAGTGTCAACAAAAAGTCAGGATAAGCCATTTTTCTGACCCAAGAAAACTTAGAAAGAAGAAGTGAATGATACCCAAATAGAAGTCTATCTAGATCCTACACATTTAACTACAGCAATAATATCTTTACCAGCAGCAGTTGAGTTGCACCTTTGAGAGTTCTCAGTCAAGAGATAGTTACTAACTGGTCAGAAAGAGATCACAGGGGAACCTTCCCAGACACTGGGTACAGCTGGCTCTGATTAACAACTTATTCTTCATACACAATTGTGAGTCATAGTTCCAGTGCAGAGGAGAGCTGGGGGTTGCTAACAAGGGAAAAGGAGTCCTAGTCATAGTTCAAAGGCAAGGAACAATGCCAATATTTGTTCCCACAAGGGAATCAGGGGATCTTTTTGGATGAAATTCAGAGCAGAGACTAGAAGAACAGTGACCCACAGCTCTCCCCATATCACACCATCGTGGAAGCCTCAAAATAATTTCAGACCCCCAGAACTAATTCTGAAAGCAACAGCCTGAAAAAGCCTGATGTTGCCTCCCAAACCCAAGGTAAATAGATACCAACTTTAGCAAGAAAAGATCAAAGTCAAGAATTAGGCCAAAAGAATAAGCAAATAACTTAAAAAACTTAACCATTAAAAATTACTATATTTTCAAGAAAGACCAAGATATAAACTCAGAAGTATATTACAACATGAAAAACACCTAGAAACAAAACATGAAAGAAAATGCAAATTGAATCTCAACAACATCTCATATTTTCTTCTATTTTTTCATTCATTTGCCTTTGATTCATTATTTCTTGATTTTCATGGAGTCATTAGTATCCACTGACCCAAATCTAATTACTAATAAGTTATTTTCTTCAGTGAGATGTTTTTCCTCTTTTTTTCCCATTTGGAAAATTTTTATTTTTGAACCCATTCCAGAAATTGTTCTTTTAGATTGGAATGGCTCAAATGAGTGACCTGTTCATACCTTGAAGAAAGTGGCTTGTACATTTTGTGACTTTCATAGACTGCAACATAAAGGGTCTGACTCGTTTAAATAATTATTGACCATTTTTCCATATTCTTTGAGGAGGTGTGAAAAAAAATCTTTAAACAAATTGAGAGGATTATGGGGTTCTTAGTAACTAGATGGGAGACAGATTGATGGCCCTGAATAGAGTGTTGGGCCTGTAGTTAGTAAGACAGGTCATGCTGATTTCAAATCTGAGTTCAGATATTTGCGAGTTATGTGACTGGTAGGTCTCTTAAACTTGCTCAACTTGGTTCCTCATCTATAAAATGGAGTTGGAGAAGGAAGTAGAAAACCATTCTATTATCTTTGCCAAGAAATCATTGAAATCAGAGTCAGACATGAATGAACAGCAATCCAACTGTTTGGATGAGACAAAAGAAAACACAAGAAGAAACATATTATATTTGGCTAAGTAAATAAATAAATAAAATAACAAAAAATTAGCAAGTCAGTCAAATATGGGCTGAATTTAGAGAGATGAAGTGGAAGTGAAAAACACACATGTGTGAAAATATCTAGGCATCCCTCTACCTTTGCCTTTACACCTCCTAGATAGTGGAATTTTAGTGGATATTTAGTGGAGATTTCTCTATTTTTTTCAACCCAGATTCCACATATGTAATAGTATCTGTTTTTAATTTATTTTTATTCTCATATTGTACAAATGTTTTTTTTTACATTAATAAAATATTCTTGTTTACAAGTAAGCAAAATACTACTCCTCTCCCATGAATATAGATAGACTTGCTTGGGTGAAAAAAGTAAAGGGGAGAGAAAAAAATTAAAATTAAGAAAAAAATAATAGTAATAATTGTAGGTATGGCCAGGTGGTGCAATGGACAAAGCACCAGCCCTGGAGCCATGAGCACCTGAGCCCATATCCAGCATCGTAAACCCAACCATCACCCAGCCACGTGATGTGCAAGCCACCTGATCCCCACTGCCTTGCAAAAACCAAAAAGAAGAAAAAAAAAGACCCAAAATAAAATAAAATAGTAATGACAGTAGGGGTGGCTGGGTGGCAGACAGAGCATTGGCCCTTGAGCCAGGAGCACCTGGGTCCCAGACACCCAAAGATCACCCTGCTATGTGGCCCCAGGCAGGCCATCCAGCCCCACTTGCCCTGCACCCTCCCCCAAATGTCAATAACAAAAATGTGCTTGAGTCTTTGTTCCAACACCAACAACTCTGTCATGGATGTATCTCATTCTTTACAATAAGTCCATCACAGAAGTTGCTTCCATATTTTTCCACCGTTACCATTGCTGATCGCAACTCCCTCCTTTCTTATTTCTCCACTACCATGTACTCTAATTTCTCTCTCCTTTCATTCTGACTATGATGTAGGGTCGTTGACTGGCTCAGCAGACAGATCCCTAGTCCTGGGGCCAAGAAGCCCTGAGAACCCTTACCACGCCTTAGGCCCAGAATCCACCTGGCCCTATGGTCCTGGGCAGGCCTTCCAATCCCAGCCCCTTGCATGAAGTAAGAAAGAAAATGTGTTATATCTGGCCACTCTCACCCCATGGTCCACCCTCTCTTCCTTTCTTCACATCCCCACCCCTTCCCCCTGCTCCCCCCTCCTTCTTACTCCAGATGTCTATACCCCATTGAGTATATTTGCTGTTTCCTCTACTAGCCATCTCTGATGAGAGCAAAGGTTCCCTCATTCCCCCTTGCCTCCCCCCTTCCATATCATTGCAATAGCTCATTGTAATAAAAAAAAAATCTTATATGAAATATCTTGGACTATTCCCCCTCTCCTTTTTTCTTTCTCCCATTCCATTTCCCTTTTTTTTCTATTGTTTCCATTTTTACACTATATTTTATCCTCGAATTCAGCTTTCTCCTGTGTTTTAACTATAAAATCTCTCTCTACCTGCTCTATTAACTGAGAAGGTTCATATGAGTATTATCAGTGTCATTTTTCTATGTAGGAATACATGCAGTTCATCCTCATTAAGTCCCTCATATTTCCCCCCTCTCCTCCAATCTCCATGCTTCACCTGAGTCCTGTATCTGAAGAACAAACCTTCTGTTCAGTTCTGCCCCCCTGCAATAGTATCTTGAAGAAGAAGCAGAAGCTTAAGAGATGTCTCATCTAGCGAAAGGAATGACTAAGCACAAAGAGAACCAATCCTCCTGCAGGGATTTAGTATACAAGTGGAAGCACATTGGAATACCATGAGAAGAGAAGACATTGGGTCCCTACAGTACTGGAAGTTCAATTTGCCTTGTTCCCCATGTGACTCACTTGGTGGGTGTATCTTCTAGTATATTTGTGATTTTATACTGCCTTTATATGTATCAATATGCACATGTTTTATCCTCCATTCAACTATAAGTTTCTTGACGGAAGAAACTATAATACTTTGGCCTCTTTAGGCATTCTGTTTAGCATTACTCATAGAGTGTACTTAAGTATATCTTTCCTTTCTTATGGCCAAACCACCTTAAATTATTCATCTAGCATCTTTTATTCCGGGTCTTTCTCATGGCAACCTTTACTCAATCATGAAGTAGTTTATTGTGAATCCAAGTCTCCTTCTATTAATGAAGTTTTCCATCAAAAGGGGATTCATATGGCTTTTTCAGGGTAGTCCTATTGATAGAAATGTATCAGAACCTGATTTGCTTTTCTTCTCCTTCTGAATTACCTTGGATCTTAGGAAATAGAGAAAGGCAGATTACATGAAAATCAGTGTCCCACCCCTGTCTCTGTCACTCTCTCTCCTCTGTCTCTCTGCCTCTGTCTCTCTCTATCTCTCAACCTCTCTTTTTTGTCTCTCTCTTTCTCTCTCCACACATATACACACACACACACACACATACACACACACACACATACCACACACACACACATATACATACTAATATATATATGCACAATCTACATACTTAAAATTGCATAAATATATTCAAGAAATATATTGAAATATTAAAATATGTATTTTAGTATATATATGCATGATTATTTGGAGAATTTTGCTCTTAAGATGTAAAATTCTATGAATTTTAATTTAGTCACAGTAGATGACCATCAAAACTTAATTATTTCCAGTGTGCAAAGATGTTTATCAATGTATAATTTCCTTTTCAAAGTAACTTTTTGGCTCATAGATATAAATGATATATAAGATTTTAGTTCTTAAGGTTTGTGGTCTTAAAATGCTAATTTCAGTTTAAAAGATACCCACATCAACTCAAAATGTATAAACACAATTACTTATGCAAGTCTTTCTCAGTTTCCTTATATTAATATATGTTATAGATATTTCATTCCCTTCAAGCTTTCTTGCTGTTTCCCCTATGTTTATAAAAACTGCCATCTCCTATTGTAAATTACCAATGATGAAAAGGTTAAATATCCCCCTTAGAAACCATTACTGAAAAAATGTTGAAATTCTTTGCATCTTGTTTAATGATTTGTGTTCTGGAAGGTCGAGGAATTTTTAGAAACTGATACTTTTAGATGAATTCTCTCCCTTTTTGGTAAAAGGTACTTCATTGTTCTTTTCCCACTACTCCCGTGCTTTCTTTGAAGACAGATCTCTTATCTGTCACTTTCTATCACTCTCTGTGTCTTTGCTCTTGTCTGTTTCTAATTCTGTCTGTCTGTCACAAACACACACACACACACACACACAAACACACACACACACACACACACACACACACACACACACACACACACACACACACACACAGACTGCATTGAGGTTCTTTATTAATTCTTCTCCACATCACTGAAGTACTAAATCTTTTGAAGTACGTATCTTGTGAACAGAGTGGTGGTAACAAGGGAAAGATATTTTTGACTTTGGCACAAAAATAGGAAATTAGATAAGAGAAGGGGCAGAAGATGAACATTTGCTGGGTATAGGGAAATGAAAGTAAAAGTTAATTGGAGGCTTCCTATTTTATTAGAGCAGGATACTATAATGCAAGGATACCAGGGCAGTACAGCTATTTTTTTCACCCACTTCATTCAATCAGTCCTAACTACCACCCAAAAATAAAAAGAATATAATGTTCTGGCATACACTACTAATCCTGGGAACTATACTTTTAAGCTTCTAGAAAGCATTCAATGAAAAGTCAATGCTGAAGAAACAGCATTACAATTTTAATGCTGTTGTCCCCAAAATTAAACCAAGAGAAGACAAGAATATCAAATATTCCATAGACTGAATCAGCAAAACTATCTTTAAATAGAAGGCTTTTCAAAGATTTCCTTGAGATGTTAGTGACTGTTCTTTAAAAAAAAAGTGTGATGATGTTTCTGAATTGGAGTGCTTCTTGTCCCACAAACCCTTCAGGATGCTACATTGAGACATTGAGCCAAAGAGGGAATGCTTTCTTTTTAAACAGATGGATTACCTATTTTTACCTTCTTCAGCTTCATGCTAATTTTTTTCTTTTCATTTTTCCTTAATGTGAGAAATAATATGTCGAAGTGGTGTATAACTGTCATTCCTCACTACGAAATGTATAATACATACTTGAGGCAGAATATGGTGGTATCAATTAGGTTTATAACTGCTAGGTAGACCATCCCATTTGACAATTTTGGAATACCAGTATGAAATCCCTCTATCCTCCCAAATTACAAGGTGACATCTCAGAAACGAGAATGCTAAGCAATGCTCTGGAATATCAAGACATTTCACAACTGCCCTGGAAATGCTGAACTGAAGGAAAATACTTTGTACCCTTAGCCTGATATCCAGACCTCGTTATACCAAAATAATGAAGTTGAGGAGAAGAGATGCCCCTTATTCCATAGTAACTAAGCTGTTAATCAACCATAAGTTACACACTGACAAATAAATTAAACAATAATAATCATCTTGCATATAATCATGCAATATGGATCAGATCATATACTAGATATCTGTATCGAGATCCTTATCAGGACCTATATTTTAAAATATCCATTGGAAAACATTTTTTACATGTAGTTCTAGAGAGTATTTATGCTTTCTTTCATTAGGAAATTTGAATTAATTTTTTAACAATGCTTTTATTTTTTCAAATTATAAGCAAAGATAGTTTTCAACATTCATTTTTGCAAGCTTTTGAGACTCACATTTTTCTAGCACCTTCCCTTTCCTCCCCATGACTGTGAATAGTCTGATATAGGTTGTACATGTGCAATCCTGTTTCAGAAATTTCTATACTAGTCATCTTGAGATAGAAGATTTAGAAATAAGGAAGAAAAAAGGAAAAAAAAGAAACAATACTAAAAAGTGAATATAATATGCTTTGCTATATATTAATATATATATTTTTCCCTTTGGACATGAATGGTGTTTTCCACAAGTTCTCAATCTTGCCCTTGATGATTAGAGTTCTGGGTATTTCTGAATCCTTCTTAGTGGTTCATCTCAGGATGTTGCTGTAAAAGTGTACAGTGTTTTCCTGGTTCTACACACTTCACTCAAAATCAGTTCGTGCAAGTCTTTCCAGACTTTTTTAAAGTCTGACTGCTCAAGATTTCTTACAAAACATTTGTACTACATAATGTTCATACGTTATAATTTGTTCAGTCATTTCCCAATTGATGAGTATCCCCTCAATTTTCAATTCTTTGCAACTATACAAAGAGTTGCTATAAGTATTTTTGTACATGTGGATCTTTTCTATTTTTTTGTGAACTTTTGGGGATGTAGACATAGAAGTGGTGTTCCATGCTGGCCTTCATTTGCGGTTGGCCTGATGTCCTGGGGTTGACCCGGTTGTGCACCAAGAGCAGGGCAGAGAGAAGCATATTCTTCATTTGTCATTCTTTCCCATATTGCAGTGACAGGAAAGCTCTAGGTCCTTGATAGGAGCCTTGGGGTTGGCAGAGACTCAGTGGGATTAGTGTGTTACAATCACTCTCCTGTAAGTACTGAGAGGAAAGGCCATACAGAATTAGTCCACCGAGAGACATATTATAATACATTGGATTGTCACAGTCTGTTGCCAGATGTCACATGCTGTTGCTTGCCCAGCATTAGTGGTCTACCATGCATGATTCCTCTCTGTTACGGGAGGAAGTGAAACGAATTTAAGGCCAATAGACTCCCACAGAATCAAGAATATCTTCAATACATCTCCAATAACCCTGTTTCCTAACAATCAAATCTTGGGATGAAACAGTTCTGGCAAAGACAAGTGTGAAAGATTCCTTATGTTGCATATCATTTACTATAATAAATATAATTGTACAACTCACTCCATCAGTCATTTAATTGCTCTTTGTGGTCCCCTTTGATACCAAAGTATTTGTAGTGGAATTGCTGGATCAAATGGGATGTTCAGTTTTATTGTCCTTTAGACCTAGTTCCAAATTGCTTTCCAGAATGTTTAAGTTTATAACTCCAGCAATAATGCATGTTGTCCCAGTTTACACACATCCACTTCAACATTAATCATTTTTCATTTTTATCATTTTAATCAATCTAATAGATATGAAATGATTCCTCAGAGTTGTTTTAATTTGCATTTCTCTAATAAAACTGACTTGGCATTTTTTTCTTATAATGTAGAACAGTCTAATTTCTTCAACTGAAAACTGCCTATTTGACCATTTGTCAATTTGACACAGCTCTCTAAAAATTTTAGAAATGAGTTGTTTATCAGAAATACTGGCTGTGAAAATTGTTTCCCAGTGTTCTGTATGCCTTCTGATCATAATTGCATTGATTTTATTTATGCAAAACCTTTTTAATTTAATGTAGTTGAAATGATACTGAATAAGTAATTTTAAATTAGTTATAACTGTCTTTTTATCATATTAACTCAGCCTTCCCATGAGTAATTGATATATTTTCAATTGTTTAAATCTGACTTTAATTATGTGAAATGTTTTGCAATTGTATTAACATAGTTCTTCAGTTTGTCTTGGCAGATAGACTCCAAATATTTTATGTACCTTTTGTGTTATAGTTAATTTAAATGGAGTTTCTATTTCTATCTTTTGCTGTTAGATCACGTTCTTCATGTATAGAAATGCAGGTGATTTATATGAATTTATTTTATATCCTACTTTGCTAAAGTTGTTATTTCTTTTAAGTAACTTTGTTGGTTGATTTTCTATGGTTTCAAAGTATGAAAGCATATGATTTGTAAAAAAAGATGTGTACAGTTTTCATTATTTATGCATGTAATTTGGTTTTGCTTTTTCTTTTTCTAAATCAGATTAACAAAATGTTTATCTATCATATTGATTTTTCTTTTTTCTTTTATTGTTTTATTTGTTTATTCATTGATTTATTGACTTATTGATTTTCATCAATTTGTACATGCATATATCCAAGTTGTGAAGTTTCCCTCCACCCTCCCTTCTCATCCCCTTTCCCTCAGTTGGGAACAGTCAGGTTAGAATTTTATATACATACTTTGCTAAACATATTTACAAATTAGTAATTTTTGGCATGAGGAATTAGGAATAAGGAAAAGAGTTATATAAGAGAAAATTATTATAAAGTGTTAATCAGATTCAGTAGGGTTGTTTATTTTTTTCTGTGTGTTTTGTTTTGTTTTTCTTATTCTGTTTGGGGATAATATACTTCATAATCTGTCAAATACAGATGCCCTGGCTGTCTGAACTGCCGAGAAGGGTTGCTTACATCAAGGTTGTTCATCACATCATGTTGATGTGTAAATTGCTCTCTTGGCTCTACTCCTTCACTCAGCATCAGATCCTATAAGTCATTCCATGCTTCTCTAGAGTTTGATCATTAATTGTTTCTTATGGAACAATAATATTCCATAGTATTTATTTACCACAACTCATTTAACCATTCCCCAATTGATGGCTAACCCCTCAATTTCCAATTCTTTGCCACTACAAAAAGAGCTACTATGAATATTTTGGAACATATAGGACTTATTCCATTCTTTATAATTTCTTCTGGACATAGTCCTAGATTTGGGAATTGCTGGATCAAAGGAAATGAACATTTTTTTTTTACTTTTTTTGCAAGACAATGGGGTTAAATGACTCACCCAAGGCCACACAGCTAGGTAATTATTAAGTGTCTGAGACCAAATTTGAACTCAGGTACTCCTGACTCCAGGGCCAGTGTTCTATACCCTGCACCACCTAGCTGCCCCGGGAATGAAAAATTTTATTGCTCTTTGGATATAGTTCCATATTGCTCTCCAGAAAAGTTGGATCTGTTCACAACTCCTTCAACAATGCATCAATGTCCCAAACCTCCCACAACCTATCGAACATTTTCCCTTTTTCTCATCTTGGCCAGTGGGATAGGTATGAGGTGATATTTCATTGTTGTTTTAATTTCCATTTCTCCAATCAATAGTGATTTGGAGTTTTTTTCATACACATATATAGCTTTAATTTCTTCATTTGAAAACTATCTGTACATATCCTTTGACCATTCATCAATTGGGGAATGACTTATGACCTTATAAATTTGATGCAATTCTCTCTCTCTCTCTCTCTCTCTCTCTCTCTCTCTCTCTCTCTCTCTCTCTCTCTTTCTCTCTTTATATATATACATTAGAAATGAGAACTTTATAAGAACTCCTGATTGTGAAGATGGTTTCCCAGCTTTTTGTTTTTCTTCTAATTTTGGCAGCATTGATTTATTAGTGCAAAACCTTTTTAATTTAATATAATAAAAATCATTCCTTTTGAAGTTTATAAGGTGCTTTAATTCTTGTTTGGTCATAAATTTATCCCCTTTTCTATAGATCAGATTGATAGAGTTTTTTAGGTCTATTAATTTATCTTTGGTATCACTCTTTATGTCTAAATCCTGTACTCATTTTGACCTTATTTGGTATAGAGTATGAGATGTGGATCTATGCCTAATTTTTGCCATACTGTTTTCCAGTTCTTGCAACAATTTTTGTCAAATTATGAGTCCTTATTCTATAGACTGATGTCTTTGTGTTTGTCCAATAGTAGATTGCTATAAGTTATTTACTGTAGTTTCTTTTGAATCCATCCTAATCCACTGATCCCTTAGTCTATTTCTTAACTAATACCAGGTAGTTTTGATTACTGCTGCTTTATAGTATAGGTTTATATCTGGTAAATCTAGGCCACCTTCCTTTACATTATTTTCATCAGTTCCCTTCCCTTTTTGTTATTCCAGATGAATTTTGTTACCATTTTTTCTAGCTCCATAAAGTATTTATTTGGTAGTTTGACTGGTAAGGCACTGAATAAGTAATTTAATTTGGATAGAATTGTCACTTTTATTATATTGAATATTTGACATTATCCCAATTATTTAGATCAGACTTTATTTGGGTGAGGAGAGCATTATTATTTTGTTAATAGAATTTCTGGGTTTGTCTTGATAGGTAAATTCCCAAGTATTTAATGTTGCCTACAGTTATTTTAATTGAATTTTATCTTTCTATCTCTAGCTCTTGGACTTAGTTGTTCATATATAGAAATGGTGATGATTTATGTGGGTTTATTTTATATCTTGCTACTTTGCTGAATGTGTTAATTGCTTATGCAGTTTTTTAGATGATTTTCTCAGGTTCCTTAGGTATACCATCCTATCATCTGCAAAGAGTTCAAGTTTTGCTTCCTCACTGTCCATTCTGATTCCCTCAATTTCTTTTTCTTCTCTCATTGCTACAGCTAGCATTTCCAATACTATATTGAATAGTAATGGTGATAGTGGGCATCCTTGTTTCACCCCTGAATTTACTGGAGATACTTCATGTTTTTTCCCCATTAAATATAGTATTTGTTAATGGTTTTAGATAGATACTATTCATTATTTTAAGGAAAAATCTTTCCTTATACTTTCTAGAGCTTTTTAATAGAAATGGATATTATAGTTTATCAGGCTTTTTCAACATCTGTTGAGATAATCGTATGGTTTCTGTTGGTTTTACTGTTGATATGTTTAATTAAGTTGAGTGTTTTCTTAATGTTGAAATATCCCTGCCGGTCTGGTATAAATCCAACCTGATCATGTTATATTATCCTAGTAATAACTTGTAGTCTCATTGCTAAAATTTTAAGAGTTTTGCATCAATATCATTAGGGAGATTGTTCTATAATTTTCTTTGCCTGATTTGGTTCTTCCTGGTTTAGGTATCAGCACTATGTTGCTGTCATGAAAGGAGTTTGTTAGAACTCCTTCCTCTCCTATTTTTTTTAATAGTTTATGTAAAATAGGAATTAATTGTTCCTTAAATATTTGGTAGAATTCACTTGGAAATCCATCTGGACCTGGAGACTTTTTCTTAGGGAATTTAATGATGGTTTCTTCAAATTCTTTTTCTGAAATGGGGTTATTTAAGCAATTTATTTCCTCTTCTGTTAATCTAGACAGTTTGTATTTTTCTAAATATGCATCCATTTTACTCAAGTTGTCCAATTTATTGGCATACAGTTTGGCAAAATACATCTGAATTATCTCTCTAATTTTCTCATCAGTGTTTAGTTCACCCTTTTCCTTTTTGGTACTGGTTATTTGGTTATCATCTCTCCCTTTTTTAATCAAATTAAACAGATGTTTGTCTATTTTATTAGCTTTTTCATAAAACCAACTCTTAGCTTTATTTTTGATATCAATGGTTTTGTTACATTCTATTTTATTAATCTCTTCATTAATGTTCACAATTTCTAGTTTGGTATTTAACTGAGGATGTTTAATTTGTTCTTTTTCTGGCTTTTTTAGTTGTCTATGCAATTCATTAATCTCCTCTTTTTCTTTTTTATTCATATATGCAGTTAGAGATACAGAGTTTCCCTTCAAAACTTCCTTGGATGAACCCCATAAATTTTGGTATGATGTCTCATTATTATCACTTTATGTATATAATCACTGGTTATTTCTATTATTTGCTGTTTAATCCACCCATTATTAAAGATAAAGTTATTTAATTTTAAATTAGTTCTTGGTTTATCATTCCCTGACCATTTAGTACATGTAATTTTTATTGCAACATGATCTGAGAAGTGTGTATTTATTATTTTTGATTTTCTGAATTTGATTTTAAAGGTTTTGTGCTTTACTACATGGTCAATTTTGCTGAAGATACCATGTACTACCAAGAAAAAGGTATATTCTTTGCTATCCCTATTAAGTTTTCTGCATAAGTCTATCATATTTAAGTTTTCTAAGATTCCGTTCACTTTCTTAATTTCCTTCTTATTTTGTTGTTAGATTTATCTAGATTTGAGAAAGGGAGGTTGAGCTCTCCCATTATTAAAGATTTGCTGTCTATTTCTCCTTTGTAATTCACTCAACTTTTCCTCTAGGAATCTGGAAGCTATCTTACTAGGTACATACATGTTTAGTTATATAGTTTCATTTTCAAAGGTGTCTTTTAAGAAGATGTAGGTTTTTTTTCCTTATCCCATTTAATGAGATTGATTTTTGCTTTTACTTTGTCTTAGATTTGAATCTCTACCCCAGATTTTTTTAATTCAGCCTGAGACATGATATTTTGCTCCAACTTTTTATCTTTACCATTTGTGTAACTTTATGCTTCAAATGTATTTTTTGTAAATAACATATTGTATGATTTGGGTTTTTAATCCATTCTGCTCTCCATTTCTTTTTTATGGGACAATTCATCCCAATCATATTTACAGGGAAGATTTATAATTCTGTATTTCCCTCTATGCTATCTTTCTCCATTTATAATTATGACTTTCCTTTTCTCTTATTCCTCTTCAAAATTTCACTACTTTTCCCTTTATCTTTAAAAAATTTAAATTTCACTTTATTTTCACTTATACCTTCCCTTCCCTTTTATCAGTCACTTCTCCCCTTATCTTTCCCTTTCCCAGCCTCCCATCCCTTCCCTATAGATTAAGCTAGATTTTTAAGCCCATGTTGAAATGTATCTTATTCCCTCACTGGGCTAAATCTATTGAACAGAATTTACACAGTATTCACATTCTCCCTTCTTCCCCTTTAAAATTATAAATCTTTGTGTCTCTTCCCTTTGTGCTCTAATATTATTAGTCAGGTATTATCAATCCCAGTTCTTGATCACCTGATAAACTCCTTTGTCATCAAGATATCACATATTGCTTACTTCAATTGCTTGATAAGCAGCATTGACTCAAATTGCAACAAATTATAATTATAATCATTTTTTACCTTACCCCCTTTTCAAATATCTTTCAAGTGCACACAATCTTATTCACAAGCCAAAGTAATCCTCCAAATCCTTATCATTTCTTGAACTAATTGTGCCCTTCCCCCTCAGACCTATTTTCTTTTCCACTTTACTGCCCAACTCACACCCAAAGTACTTAACATCTTGTTAAGTGAACCAAGACTTCGTCTCTCCCATTTTACCTCCCCCCCAATCCAGAGTACTTAGTCTCTTGGTTAGTGAACCGTCCTGATCTAATTAACTGAAAGTATCTTGAAGATCTCTAAGTACTGGAAAGCTCTGAAGGTCTCACTGAGAACTTTACAAATGATTGTAAGTAATAGAGACATTGTCTCAGATACTTGTAGCTTATGATGCCCTCATTAGACAAGGTGCTTATCACTTTGTGATTAAAGCCAGTCAGAGTGTAATGGGATACTTAAGTGATTGACACTCGTGCTTTTTTTTTCCTCAGGGCTTTTTTTTCTCAAGCTTAGTGAAGTAATCTTGGACTCTTCAATTGAGAGACAAGACCCAATTAAAGCTATATCTCTTAGGTTCATTATCTTCAATTATATTCTACCCTCTAATCATCCTTAGAGAAGTAAAGTTTCCATGAGTTAAAATTATTATATCTTCCCTTCTAGGGACCAATATTTGTTTGAAACTGTTTTTTTAGTCCCCTTTTTTCATTTACATTTTTTATGTATCTCTTCAGTCCTGTATTTATCAATTGAATTCTCTGTTCTGTTCTGCATGCCAGAAATTCTGGAAGTCCTGTATTTCATGGATCCATCTTTTCCCCTGACAATATAGGTCAAATTTTGTGGGCTCGTACATTCTGGGTTGCAATCCCAGTTCCTTAGCTCTCAGAAATGCTATTCCAGTTTTTCTGATTCTTCAATGAGGCGGATAGGTCCTGTGTTAGTCTGATTGTGTTCCCTTTGAATCTGAATTGTTTTCTGTTGTTTGCAATATTCTTTCTTTTATTTAAGGATTCTGGAATTTGGTTAATACAGTCCTTGGAGTTTTTACCCTGAGGTCTCTTTCTGGAGGGGTTCTATGGATTCTTTTAATTGCTGTATTGTTAATCTTGAACTAGTAGATCAGGACAGTTTTACCTTATAATTTCCTGCATGATGTTTTCCAGATTCCTTTGTTGGTCCAGGCTTTCTGGTAGTCCAATGATTCTTAGATTGTCTCTTTTAGATTTGTTTTCCATGTCATTCATTTCCCCTAGAAGGTACTTTGCATTTTCTTCAACTTTTTCAGTCTTTTTATTTTGTTTGATAGAATCTTGTAGTCTTATAGATTCATTTATACTAACTGTTCATTTCTAGTTTTTAGAATTTTATTTTCTTCAATTACCTTCTGTGTTTCCTTTTTAAATGTGTTGAATTCTCTGATCAACTTTTCACAATTTTCCTGCATGACTTTCATTTCTTTTTTTTCCCATTTTTGTTCTTCCTCTCTTTTTTGGTTTTTAAATTCATGTTTAAGCTCCTCGATGAGCTTTTTTATTTGATTCCAGTTTGTAGACTGTTTTAATACTTATGTGAGTGATTTTTCATTGCTTTCTTCTTCATACATGGCATTGCTGTCATCTTTATCTGTGAAGTATTTTTCTATAGCAAGTGCTCTTTTAGCATTTTTGCTTATCTTTGTTGTACTTCTGCTCCTGGCATTTATAGAGTATAGATCCAAACTTTTATTTTCCTGGGGCTGATCCCAGGCTTGCTGTTAGCCAAGAGGCTACCTATACAATCCAGGCCTTGCCTTTGCAGAGGTCTTCCCCCCCCTTCCTTTATGTCCAGGTTCTGCCTTAACAGAGGAGTGTTCCTGACCCAGTCCTGTCTTTTCCCCACTGTTTTCAAGTATCAGACTTTATTTGGTGTTGGGATCCTCCCTGCTGACTTGCTATATAGCTCCTGGGACCTCTGTTATTGCTGTCAGGACATGGATTGCACTGAGGCTAAAAGCCTCCTGCTGACTTTCCTGCTCTCCCACCTCCTGGACTTCTCTTCCCCTTTTCCCCCAAAGAGACAGACCTTCAATGAATATCCTCCATGATGTTTGCAGTTGAGTACGTCCTTGAATCTTATTTTTTCTTGGTGGGATCTATAGTGTGAATGTCAGAGTAGAGGCTTCATGTGTCTTTGTTAGGGAAAGGCTCTGGGAGAACTTGTTAGCTTCACATCACCATCTTAGCTCCCTGATTTTTTTTATAAAGCCAACTTTTAGTTTTATCAGTTCAATTTTTAGTTTTATCAGTTCAATAACTTTCTTACTTTCAATTTTATTAATTTTCCCTCTGATGTTCTTAATTTCTTATTTGGTATATAAATGGTGGTGGATATTTTTTCTAATTTTTCATTCATTTCCTCTTTATTTTGTTCTCTTTTTATGGCTAGGCAATGAGGTTAAGTGACACAGCTAGGTAATTATTAAATGACTGAGGCTGGATTTGAACTCAGATCCTCCTGACTCCAGGGCCAATGCTCTATCCACTGTTCCACCTTGGCATCATTCTATTTTGTTCTTATAATCATTTACATCCCACAAGCTATTGCATAATTTCTTACTATAATTGTCTAGGATTAATTTTTAATTATTTCTATTTTATTTGATCTACTCATTATTTAAAATTATATTATTCAATTTACAATTAATTTTTGCTCTATATTTCCATGGCCCTTAATTACCCATGAATTTTATTAAGTAATGATCTGATAAGGTTGCATTTGATATTTTTGCTTTTTTTGTATTTAATTGTGAGATTTTTATACACTAATGCATGGTCAATTTTTGTGTAGGCTTCATGTACTGCAGATTATAAATTATATTCCTTTCTATTTCCATTCAATTTTATCTAGAGATCTCTTATATCTAACTTTTCTAAAAATCTACTTACCTTCTTAACTTCCTTCTTTTACCTCTTCCTTCTTTTCCCAGTGTAATCTCTTTTTATGTCTTATTATTTTGTATCTATTTTGTATATACTCTTTTTTCAAAGTAAACTCCTTTCACCTATACTGATAGAAGTATAGCTATTAAGGGCTACAGACAAAATCAATTCATAATCAATTTATACCCAAACATTTTATCCAAATATATTCCCTCCTAATGCTCCAATAGGAGTACAAATTTCATAATGCAGCATCCCTTCATGTGCAATTCAGACTCTCTGTCTAAGTATGCTCCTTTTAACTATCTTTTTTATTTTTTTTAGGTTTTTGCAAGGCAAATGGGGTTAAGAAGCTTGCCCAAGGCTACACAGCTAGGTAAGTATTAATTGTCTGAGCCCAGATTTGAACCCAGGTACTCCTGACTCCAAGGCCGGTGCCTTATCCACTACACCACCTAGCTGCCCCTCCGTTTTACTATCTTAAGAGAAATACAATTCTTGAGAGTTACAAATATTGTCTTCCCCTGTAATTATGTAGACAGTTTAGTCTTATTGACTTTTTTCTTCTTTTCATTCATCTTTTTATGCATATCTTGAGTCTTGTATTTGAAGGTCAATTTTCAGTTCAGTTCTGGTCTTTTTATCAGTTTAGGTTTGAAAATGCTCTATTGTTTTGAAAATTCATCTTTTCCTCTGAAATAATATGCTGAATTTTGAAAGAGTTGATTCTTGGTTGAAACCCAACTTCCTTTGCCCTGGAATATCATATCGCAGATCCTACAATCCTTTAATGTAGAAACTGGTAAGTCCTGCATAATCCTGACTATGGTTCCCTGGCACTTACATTGCTTCTTTATAACATTTTGGCAGGGCTTTCTCCTTTAGTGAAGAATTCTGAAATTTGGTTTCAATATTTCTTAGAGGTTTTATTATCTCTGGGGGTGAGTGATGAATTCTTTCAAGAACTATTTTATCTTCTTTTTTCTAGATTATTAGAGCAGTTTTCCATGATAAATTCCTCAAAGTTATTATCCAGGATCTTTTTTCTGATTGTGACTCTCAGCTAGAGCATTAATTTGCAAATGATTTTTCCTGTATCTATTTTCCAGGTCAGTCTTTTAATATTTTACATATTCTTCTATTTTTTTCAGCTTTGGGGTTTTGTTTGCTGGAATATTATAGTCTCATAGAGTCATTAGCTTCCATTTGTCCAATTTTAATTTGTTGAGTTTTACTCTCTTCAGTTAGCTTTTGTGTTTCCTTTTCCAGTTTGTTAATTTTACTTTTAGATAAATTGTTTTTATTTTCCCTTTGGTCAATTTTATTTTTAAAGTAGTTGATTTCTTTTTCCATTTGGTCAATTTTGCTTTGAAGTGTATTGTTTTATTCAGCAAACTTTTCGTCATTTTCCTACATGCCTTTCCTGTCTTTTCTCCTATGTTCTTCCTCTCCTCTTTAGTTTGTAAAATACTTTTTGAGCTCTTCCAAGAGTTCTTTTTGGATCTGAGACCAAATCATAAACCCTTTTGGGGTTTCACATGTAGGTATTTTGTCACTACTTTCCTATTCTGAACTGGTCTTTTTATTATCCCTAACAGTATATTAACTTTCTATTTTCATCCCTCTTCTTAACTTTTTTTTGGTAAATTTTGTTAGTTGAGTTCTGCTCTGTAAATTTTCTTAGTTGTGGCAAAGGGGCGCAGTCCAAAAATTTTTATGTTGGGGTCAGGGGTCTAGTCCCTGAATTTCTACACTGGCATCTCAGGTACTGATGATTTGTTCCCTGCATTAGAATAGCCCAACTCAGTCCTCCCTGTTGCACAGGCATTCCTATACTCTAACTTTTCTTATGAACTGGAATTGGGACTCTCACTGCTTGCCTTTCACATTGCTGGCCTACTCAGGCAGGGCCTGGCCTGCACTGTGGCTAAGAGCCTTCTACTGATTTCCTAACTCTTTCACCTTCTCTAGGCTATACTTCCCTTTTACCCAAAAGAGACACATCTTTTCTGAAGTTTCTCCAAAATATCTTGAGTTGAAAAATTGTTTCACTCTTTTTTTGTGGTTTCTGTCATTTTGGGGTCAGTTTAGAGGCTTCATTTAAAGTTGTTTCAGGGAATACTCTAGGAGTTTCTAAGCTTCATGCTACCATTTTAACTCCACTTCCAGAAATCCTTTAGGAGTTTTTTTTAACCTAATATACTATTTTCTCTTGATCAATACAATACCCACTAAAGATTTTGCAAAGTGAAAGAATAAGAACTCAGACTTTTATGAACATAATAGAATAAATCAAATTTTAAACCAAAGAATCTTGAATGAATAATTGTGGCAATTGGATAAATCACCTCTCTGAGATTCAGTATTTCATATATCATATATATATATATATATATATATATATATATATATATATATATATTACATGGGTGTAATAATATTTAATAAAACATGGTCTGCCAGCCTATTGGAAGGAAATCATTTTTGTAAACACTTTGTAAATATGTAATAAGGTCAAGGAGGTTGAGACCAAGGTATATTTTTCTGTCCCCTTTTTAACTCTATATGTTAGAGTCTATCTCCTCACACCCACAGGGACTGGAATAAGCAGTCATGTCTGTCTTCTTCAGACATGGCAGCTGTTCAGTTCTGTCACCATATGCTGTCTACCATAACCAGTCTCTAGAGATTTTCACATTCTTGGCTCTTTCTCAGTATTGGAGTCCCAAGAAAGTGGGAACCCACTGTCTTGAACTCTAGGAAAACTTTGACCCTTCACTGGGAAGGTTGTTGAAAAGAAACATGGACTATAAAACACATTTGTCCGGCTGGAACTATATCCTTTACCATATGACTCTCTCAGTCCCCAATATTATCAACCCTCTAAGAACTGAAACCAGTCTATTTTAAAGATTATGAGAAAAGAGTCAGAAGAGTGACGTCTTTAATCCCATTTCATTCTGTTCAGTGTTGGTGGTCATAAACAGTGATATTCTTATCCCCTTCTGTGATTAAATGGGAATGTCCAATCAACTAGTATGTCTACTATACAATAATACCTGGCTCTTGACCTTCTTCCATTCTCCATAAGATTGAGCTTATTATCAACCAGGATAATAATCTCTTTCCCTTGCTAAATGAAATAGATGAAATAGCTTCCTGACTAAGCCTAACATTGTCTTACTACTGTGCTCCCCAGAACTGATCTATAGCTAACAAATGCCTGTTCTTCCTGAGTTTTTCTTGTATCCTTTCCATTTTCTTTTATTTACAGAAAATTTGCTTCTTCCCCCCTGGAGGGGTGCTTTATCCCTGCATATTAAATTTAGTTTGTTTCTTCTCTCATGCCCCCAGTACATGGGACAGGTGGAGGATTAAGTATTTTCATAGTTCCCTGCTAAGTCCTTTGTCTACCTCTGCCAGGAACATTACATCACCACCAAGATACATTATATATTTTAACCATCCAAACCTGTACCACCTGCATATTCTTGACATTATACTCAGTTATCACAATGTCTTATACTTCTAACTCTTCCTCTGCTTCATGTTGTACATCTCTCGGTGCTTAGTTGAGGATCTGGCATATATTAATGAATGCTAGTTAGCTGATGGACTCCCTCCTTTGTACTCCATCCTTCCTTTTTCTTTAATTTCATTTTCCTCCCTCCTCAGTTTGTGTCCTATGATTAATAAAATTTAAATATGTCCTGACCTCAATTCTTTATGTCTTACTCCTTTATACCACCTTCATTCATGCCTTGCAATTTACATTCTTGCTTTCCTCTGAAAATACTCCTATTTTTTCTTTCTATAATAGAGGAAAAGGTAAGAAAAATTCATCCATCTAACTATATAATTTATGATCACTGCAAAACTAGTTTATCTAGTTTGTATTAATCTCTTAGAGTTGTACCCCTAGCATAGGATGAAAATATGATGGGAAATATTTAATAACCAGCCCCCAAAGAGTACTTAGAAATGAATTTTAAATTCAATATGAATAATTATTTTCCCATCACTTTCATAGGTCTAGACAGTCAATAAGCATATATCAAATCCTGATTTATAACATTTGTCAGTTTCTGGAAAGTAATGTTCACAGTGAAAATTTTACAATCAGCTCTCAAGAGCTGCTATTAGCTGGCTGCAGCACACTTTCACATAGGATTATAGGACCATAAATTTAAAACCATGATCCATGGAGACCATTAATTTCATTTTTCTAAGACTGAAACTTATGAACAGAGGGAATCATTGACTTGCACAGGGTCACACACCTAGCAAATATCTGAATATGAATTCAAATGAAGATTTTCCCAGATCCAAATTTAGTGATCTATCTTTTCATACTGCCTTGAAGCAGCTGGTTCTAAACTTCTTGGTACACTTCAGCACCACACCCTCACTCAAATAAGATAACATTATCTCCTACTTTTCTGACAAAAACAAGAGCATCTGCCTTAAGTTTCCACTTCTATTTTCAAAACACATGTATAACTTTGCAAATCCTTTCTTGTGATCTAGATTCTAAAGATTATCTTTTTTACAAAATTCATACCTCATATTCTATTTATGCTATTGGTTCTATTACTTTATAAATCTTCCTTACTATTCATTTATTTTTTTCCTTCCTTGGCCTCTCTATTCTTTAGGTTCTTCTCAGCTCTCTTTAGAAATACTCAAGTTTATTCCTGTTCTTAAAGAAAACATTCACTTGACTCTACATTCCTACAAATCTTCATTTGAACTGTTAAATTCCTAGGAAGTGTTTTCAGTGCTCATTCCTGCTACTTCCTCACCAATCATTTGCTTGCCAGATCTTTGCAATACATTCTCTAATCCAACCATTCTGTAGAATCTGACCACTAAATGTTTAGCAGTGATTTTTAATATTGTGATCTGTTCACCAACATCTTTTCCCTTGAACTTTCTGTTGACTACCCTTTGCTTTCAGATAATTTCTCATCTTTTGCCTTTAGTGACACTGCTGTCTTCAGATATTCATGCTCAACTCGGCAATCAAAGTTTAATACTTATACTCTAGATATATTTTTTCCATGATGAATTATTCAGTTCTAAGGATTTAATTATTATTTTCATTCCTAAATCTCTATACTTTAGACTCCAATTTTTCTCATTAATTTTGAATAAATCCTTCATTGAAAAATCATTGCTTATAGAACTACGCCTATATGTTTAATGGTATCTCAAATTTCAAATATCTGTCATCCTCTTTCACCAAAAACCTAATCCTCTTCCAAATGGCTTTGTTTTTATTTAGGGTATCATGATTCTTCTAATTGGTAATCATCCTGGACCATCTCTCTCCTTTATATGCACCATACCAATTAATTACCAAATGCTTTCATTCTATTTCCAAAACATTTCTTATATTTTTAACTTCCTCTAAAATGATCACTACTTGAGAATGGGATTTTATCTCTTGTGACTATATTACCCTGATTGCCTTTTTCTATGCAAAATTTACCATTTTGCAAGGATTTTTCAAAGATTTTTCAAAGATTTTGAGTTCCATATTCTTCTGTCACCCTCCCTTCCCTCTCTGCCTCCCTATGGTAGCAAACAATTTTATATAGGTTGTATATATACAATCATTTTTAACATATTTAACATATTTTGACATAATAGTTAACATATTAGTCATATTACGAAAGAAGAATTAGAATTAAGGGGGGGGAACTCTGAGAAGGAAAGAAAAAACATTAAAAAAATGCTTTGCTTGTTTCTGAAATCATAATCCATAGTTTCTCCTCTGGATGTGGATGGGATTTTCCTTAATAAATCTCTCAAGATTGTTCTTGATTACAGCATTAGTTCAATGCATATGTTTCTAGGGTTTTTTTTTTAAATAAAACCACCTGTGATTTCTTTTTCTTTTAATTTTTTTTCTTAATTTTATTTATTTAAGGAAATGGGGTTAAGTGATTTGTCCAAGGTTACATAGTTAGGCAACTATTAAGTGTCTGAGGTCAAATTTGAACTCAGGTTCTCCTGACTCCAGGGCTGGTGCTCTATCCATTAAGCCTCCTAGCTGTCCCCACTTGTGATTTCTTACAGAACAATAGTACTCCATAATATTAATGGGCATTATAAGGAATATTTCACAAAATTTCACAAATACATTTATTAGTTAGCTGTAGCTTTGCAGTGTCTTTCTCCTTCCTTATCCCGTTTAATTAGATCTATTTTTACTTTTACTTTATATGAGATCTGAATTATTAGTCTTTTTTTTTTTTACTTTAGCTAAAGCACAATATGGTCAGTTCCAGCCATAATGCACCTGTATGCTTCAAATGTGTTTAGTATAAACATATTGTAGGATTCTGGTTTTTAATCCACTCTCTCTTCTGCTTTGGATTTATGGGAGAGTATATCCCATTCACATTTACAATTAAGATTACTAATTCTGTACTTTCATACATTCTAATCTTCTTCCTCTTTGTGCTTTTCTCTCCTTTTTCCTTTTCTCTTTCTCATCATTGTTTTACTATAGATGCTATATATCTTGATCTGTCCTCTATTAGCCCTCTTACTTTTTCTTCTCCCTTTTCCCTTGTACTTTTCTTTTCCTTTAACTGTAGTTCTACCTATCACTTTCCTTTTATCAACATCACCTTCTCCTTTATTTCCCCTTCCCCTCTAATTCCATGGAGGTTATGACAAATTTCTAAACTCATTTGGGAATGTATGTTATTCCTTCTTTGAGTCAAATCTATTGAGATTAAGATTCACTCAGGACTCAAACCCTCCCTTCTTTCCCTTCATTATAATGGGTCCTTTGCCCCCATCATGTCGTGTTATTTATCCTCTATTGTCATCTTCTCCACATATAATCCTCTTTTTCTTGTCTTAATTGTTTTAAATATGTCTTGCACCCTCAGTCAAAGGATACTTCTTTCACCTATCCTGATAGAAGCACAATTTTCAAGAGTCATATATATCCTTATATCAAAAATCAATTAAAACCCTCACCCTCTTTTCAAGAAAAATTCCTCCTAGTCTCAATATAAATAAAACCCTCAAGAGCTAAGTACTTGATCACATCACAATTTACACCCATTCTCCTTTTTAAGTACCCACCCTTCCACTGACAATATAGAAATGCAGTGTTCAAGAACTAAAATTTTGTTTATATCACAGTAAATTTATAACCATACCTTGTGTCTAAATATGTTCCTTCCAACTGTTCTGAGAGAAATATAGTTATCAAAAGTTAATAGCACCCTATCTTCCATTTACTTTTTTATACATCCCTTCAGCCTTGTATTTGATGAACAAATATTCTATTAAGATCTGGTCTTTTTATCATGTAAGTTTGAAAGTCCTCTATTTTACATCCCAAGACAAACCCAGAACTGTATGAACACAATTATAAAACGCTTCTCACTCAAATAAAGTCAGATCTACATAATTGTAAAAATATCAAATGCTTATGGTTAGCTTGAGCTAATATAATAAAAATGAAAATTCTACCCAAATTAAATTACTAATTCAGTGGCATACCAATCAAACTGCCAAATAGTAACAAAATTCATCTGAGAAAAAAAAAGGCAAAAATAGCAAGGGAACTGATGAAAAAAAAATGTAAAGAAAGGTGGCCTACCTATACCAGATCTAAAACTATATCATAAAGTGGCAATGATCAAAACTGCTGATACTGGTTAAGAAATAGAGAAATGAATCACTGGATTAGGATAGGATGAAAAGAAGTTGCAGTAAATGGCTACAGAAATCTACTATTTGACAAACCCTAAGACATCAGCTTCTGGGATAAGAACTCACTATTTGACAAAAATTGTTGGGAAAACTGGAAATAGTATGGCAAAAACTAGACATTAATCCACATCTCACCCCCATACCAAAATAAGATAAAAATGGGTACAGGAATTAGACATAAAGAGTGACAGCATAGATAAATTAATAGATGAAGTAATACTCTATCATATCTATGGAAAGTGAATAAATTTATGATCAAACAAGAATTAGAGCACATTATAAACTACAAAATGAATGATTTTGGCTATATTAAATTAAAAATGTTTTGCACTAATAAAATCAGTGTTGCCAAAATTAGAAGGAAAGCAGAAAGCTGGGAGATAATCTTCACAACTAGGAGTTCTGATAAAGCTCTCATTTCTAAAGTATATAGAGAATTGCTTCAAATTTATAAAGTCACAAGTCATTCCCCAATTGATAAGTGGTCAAAGGATAATGAACAGAAAATTTTCAAATGTAGACATTAAAGCTATATATAATGATATCAATAAATGCCCTAAGTCACTATTTTTTAGAGAAATACAAGTTAAAACAACAATGAGGTACCATCTCACCCCTATCAGATTGGTCAAGAGGAGAAAAAGGGAAAATGATCTATATTGGAGAGATTGTGGGAGGATTGCGCCATTGATGCATTGGTGGTGGAGCTGTTAATGGAACCTGCTTTTCTGAAGAGCAATATGGAACTATGCCTAAGAGCAATAAAACTTTTCTTACCCTTTGATGAAGCAATTCTAGGTCTATATTCCGAAAACATTATTTAAAAAGGGAAAAGTCCTACATGTTCCAAAATAATCAAAGCAGCTCTTTTTTATTGTAGTAGCAAATAATTGGAAATTGAGGGGATGCCCATCAATTGAGCAATGGCTAAACAAGTTGTGCTATATGAATACTATGGAATACTGTTGTTCTATAAGAAACCAAAAATGGTCAGATTCTGGAGAAGCATGGAATGACTTATGGGATCACAAGCTGAGCAAAGGGAGTAGAACTAAGAGAACAATGTGCACGCACATCAACAATAACATTGTGAGATGAACAACTTTTATGGAAGCAGCTCCTCTCATCAGCCAGAGAGCTAAGATATCTGTTCATCACTGGAAATGGACTATATTTTTTCATCTAGAGAAAGAAAAACAAGAAAAAACAAAACAAAACATGCATGCACAAACACACAAACACACACACACAGACACCCAGACACACACACACAAGCATGCATACAAAACAACCTTTCTGAATCTTATAAACATTTTATAAAGATTATTTCTTATATATCTCTTTCCCTTAATCCAAATTTCTTATACCTGAAAATTACTAATTTGTAAATATTTTTATTGCAATAGGTATGTACAGTGCTAACTTGACTGTTCCCTGCTTGATGGAGGGGGGTGGGAAGGGAGGGTGGAAGGGAATTTTGTAATTTAAAAAATACATGTGCATAGGGATGAAAATAAATAAATAAATAAATAATGCAATAAAATAACAGAAACCCCCTACCCCCCAAAAAAGAAAGTTCTTTATTTTGTTGAAAATCCATCTTTTTCCCCGAAAGAATATGCTGAAGTTTGCAGGGTAGTTGATTTTTTGTTATAATCCAAGTTCCTTTGCCTTCCAGAATATCATATTCCAGGTCCTTCAGTCCTTTGATCTTGAGGCTTCCAGGTCTTGTATAATTCTGACTATGGTTCCATGGTATTTAAATTCTTCCTTTTCAGTATTTTTTCTTTATTCTGAGAATTCTGAAGTTTGACTACAATACTTCTGGGAGATTTTATTTTTGGATCTTTTCCTGGGGGTAAATGAAGGAGCCATTCAAGGATTATTTTATCTTCCTCTTCTAGAATATTGTGACAGTTTTCCACAATAATTTACAGAAATTTATTATCCAGATTTTTTTTATGAGTGTGACTTTCAAGTAGATTAATAATTCATACATAATCTCTACTACATCTATTTTCCTTGTTAGCCACTATTATTTTCTTCAGTTAAGTTTTTGTTTCCTTTTCACATTGGTTAATTTTATTTTCCAGTTGGTCAATTTTACTTTAAAGTTATTGTTTCCTTGAGTTAATTTTCCATAATTCTCTTGATGACTTTCATTTCTTTTCTCTATTTTTCTTCTTCATCCCTTCTTTATTTTTTAAAATCCTTTTTGAGTTCTTCCAAGAGTACTTTTTGGAATTGAGAACAACTTATCAAGTAAAGGCTTCACATGTAGGCATTTTGTCATTGCTTTCCTCTTCTAAGATGATGTTTCTATCACCCTATCAGAATAGTAGTTGTCAATGGTGATTGTTTGTTTGTTTGTTTATTTTTTATCATTTTGTCATTTGAGATCTGTTCCTGTATTATATGGTGTATCGCTTCAAGCTTTTTTTTTTTCCTGTGGGCCAGGATTCTTGTCCTTGATTTTCTGTTCTGGCATTTCCACTGTTCCCAGTTTGTTCCCTATGCGAGGGTAGCCCAATGCAGCACGATTTTTCCAGGCCTTGAAATCTTTGCTGGATGAGTTTTGCCATAGCTGTGCTGTGGCTATAACTTCTCCTTGACTTACCAGTTTTCCTGCCTACCTTTGATCGATGCACAGATCTTTTCCTAAAGTTTCTCATGATAACTTGCTGAAAAGTTGTTTCTCTTTTTTTGTCACTTTAGGATATATTTAAGGCATCATTGAAAGTTGTTTCAGGACTTTGAAAGACTTCTAACTGTTCTCTTTATTTCTAATATTTTATTTCTCTAACTCACCTTTGACATAGCTGCCAAAAATAGTTCCCACTCCCCCAAATAATTCAAAGACTCCATTTTGACACTAATTAAAATATTTTTCAGACTTTTTTGAATATTTATTTTAAACTATTTTTAGTTTCACATTTTCTCCCCATCCCCTCCTTCACCTATTAAGAAGTCAAGCAATAATAAAAAGCTTATTTTCATATGAAATATATTTCATCCTAAATGTTAAGGACCTATACAGTCTTATTGCAAAATCCCTTTCTAAATGAACTTACCAATATTTTCCTGCTAAATAATCTACCTGGTTTTTTTATCCAAACACATTTTTGTTTCGAACTTGATATATTAAGAAAAGCTACCTAGAACAATATCTAAAATTTTCTGCCATCATTTAGAAACCTTATCTCCCTTCTAAGTTTCATTTAAGATCAGTCCCTCTTAGCAGTCCACTTAGATCTCAATTATTTAGCATTGTTTCTTTTTTTTCCAGTTTTTGCAAGGCAATCAGGTTAAGTGACATGCCCAAGCTAGACAATTATTAAATGTCTGAGATCATATTTGAATTCAGTTCCTCCTGATTCCAGGGCTGGTCCTCTATCCACTGTGCCACTTAGTTGCCCCTGTTTCCTTCTTTCAAAGACATTATTGTAAGCATGCAATATTTTCCTTCATCTCCAATTTTCATAAAAAAGGAAATTCATATAGAATTTTTCTTAGATCTCAGCTTTAAGTGAACGTCATGACTTTACACAATTTTGTATCACTTTAATTTTTATTTAATAGGTCTACAGAGGTCCCAGGGTGGAGCTCCCCCTAGTAATGCAGAAAGGCATTTTTCCTTTTGTCATTTACTATCTTAGTAAGTTGTTTAGAACACAGAACTGTTTAATGACTTGGTTTACATGGTCCTTATATAGTAGAAGTAGAAACTGAACCTAAGTTTTCCTGATTTATAAGCTCATCTCTTCATTCAATGCTTCTTACTGTCTCATACTTTACAAATACTGTGCTTTATACATTATTGTTGTATTGTTGAATTGTTGAAATTATGTTTGTAGTCCATTGAACTAAATTAAACTTGAATTAACATATAATGTACCCTATACCAAAATAAGGTCAAAATGAGTACAGGAGGGGCAGCTAGGTGGCACAGTGGATAGAACACCAGCCCTGGAGTCAGAAGTACCTGAGTTCAAATCCAGCCTCAGACACTTAATAATTACCTAGCTGTGTGGCCTTGGGCAAGCCACTTAACCCCATTGCCTTGCAAAAACTAAAAGAAAATGAGCACAGGATTTAGACATAAAGAATTATACCATAGATAAATGAATAGACCAAAAAGTACTCTATCTATCTAATCTATGAAAAAGGGATACATTTATGACCGAAAAAAATTAGAGCACATTATAAACTGCAAAATAAATAATTTTGACTATATTAAATTAAAAAGGTTTTTCCCTAATAAAATCAATGCTGTCAAAATTAGAAGAAAGGCAGAAAGCTGAGAAACAATCTTAACAACTAGGAGTTTTGATAAAAGTCTCATTTCTAAAATATATAGAGAATTGCATTAAATTTATAAGGTCACATGTCATTCCCCAATTGATAAATGGTCCAAGGATATGAGCAGACAGTTTTCAAATGAAGAAATTAAACATATATATATATATATATATATATATATATATATATATATATATATAAACATATGAGAAAATGCTCCAAATCACTATTGATTAGAGAAATGCAAATTAAAATAACAGTGAGGCATTATCTCACACCTATTAGTTTGGTCAAGATGAAAAAAAAGGAAAATGATCATGTTGGAGAGGTTGTGGCAGGATTGGAACATTGATGCATTGCTGGTGGAGTTGGAAATGGATTCAACCCTTCTGGAGAGCAATATGAAACTATGTCCAAAGAGCAATAGAGCTGTTCATACCCTTTGACCCAGCAATTACAATTCTAGGTCTTTATGCAGAAGAAATTATAAAAAATGGGAAAAATCCTACATGTTCTAAAATATAGCAATTCTTTTTGTAGTGACAAAGAATCGGAAATTGAGGGGAAGCCCATCAATTGGGGTTTGGCTAAATAAGTTATGGTACATGAATACTATGGAATATGATTGTTCTGTAAGAAAACATAAAGGGTCAGATGGTAGAGAAGCATGGAATGGTTTACGAGATCTGATGCTGAGTGAAGGGAGTGGACCCAAGAGAACAATGTACACATCAACAACATTATGAGATCAACAACCTTGATGGAAACAGCTCCTCTCAACAGTCCAGAGAGCTAGGACAATTGTATTTAGCTGGTTATGGACTTTATTATCCCCAACCAGAGGAAGAAAAACAAAACAAAACAAACCACATAGAAAAAAAACAACCCTTCTGAATCTGATGAATACTTTATAAAAATTATCTCTTATGTGTCTTTCTTTTAATCCTAATTCCTCATAAGAAAAATTACTAATTTGTATACATGTTTAACACAATATATATGTAAAATGCTAGCCTGACTGTTTCCTGTTGAGAGCAGGGGGATGGGAAGGAGGGTGGAGGGAAATTTTGTAACTTGGAAATATGCATGTGCATATGGATGAAAATAAATAAAGAAATTTTAAAAAAGAAATTAAGAATTAGTACATAAAGAGCAAGCTATTTCCCCAAGGTCTTAAGAAAGAGCACTAGATGAAATATTAGAAATGTTAGAGAGGTGACAATATACATAAAATAGCAAAATTCTACTTAATATTACAAAATTATAAAAATTCAAAAAAATAGATGAAGACAATTCCTCCATACCTCTTTGTAGAGATGTATATTGCACATATTTTGAGACTTTGAAATAGAGTTATCAGTTATGTCTATATTTTTTACTTTTTTCTAATAATTCTATTTCTTTTCTGAAATGACTGGAAGAAGAATGAAAAGGGAGAGTTATAATAGGAAAATCATGGTGATGTAAGAAAGATATCAGTATAAATATATTTAAAGAAAATTAAAACAAACAAAAAAAGGAATGTGAGAGTGAGAAGAGATTTCAGGTATCTGAACTTTTCTTGTTTTATAGATGAAGAAACTTTAACTAGAAAATTGAAATCATTTACACAAGGTCTTGAGTTTATTAAGAGTTGAAACTAGAACTCAAGTCCTCTGACTCTGACTTTTCATCATTTGCTTTTACTTGCTTTTTTCCACTACATTCCACTCATGTCAAAATGAAAGAAATAAAAGGTTCTATCAAGAAATGTACTAATGGGTGGAAGAAAGCTACTCTTTGAAATTATATATTTCTTCTGTCTCCACAAAGAATGGAAAAAAAAAGAGAAAAGAGAAAGTTTAGAGATCCTAAGTGTGACCAGCAAATTATAAAACAATATGAATTGGAAAGTGAAGGCAGGGTGGCACTCAGGTCAACTGATAAGATGTTCCTGTTATCTTATCATTCCAAAACTAAAGAGAACTTTGATAAAAATAAGAAGTAGAAAAAATAATATATAGGAAAGTACATTTACCAGACTTACTTGGTTTATGGAAAATAAATGCATTATGTGTAAATTTCCTTAGTACCCTGTCACCAAGCAGTTATTTTCTATCTATAATAAGCTTATGACTCATGAACTCTTAGAAAGCATTTTCTTCTTCTAAATTTAGGGGTGAAGAGTTGCTGCTTACCCAGTCCCTAGGATGTCTTCAAGAGCCACTATCCATTATCATAGGGGTTAGTATATGGAATCATGCTAAAAGAATAAAAGTTTAATGTGGAATTTGTAAGGTCCTGGGGCATTGAGTATGTAGCACTTTCTTGAAACCTATTCATGTGTGTGTCTGTCCTTATTTATATGATGTGGGTGTTTCTGGTTATAGTGGAGCTGGAGAATTGCATCCTCTATGAGAAATCACAATTTATCATGTTGAACTGACTATTAGTCCATAACTGCTTTCAAGGTCAAGGACTACAGAATGACCAGAAATGACATTTCTCATGGATGGGAGACACAGTCTATCAAGATCTTGATGAATGTTCTCACACCTGGACAGACTCTGATAGACTGAACAAACTAGATTCAAGTTCTTGTTTCATGTGTTACCAGGGTGATAAGCACAACTTTTCCAAATTCCAAATGCTCTGCTTTTCCTATCCTCTTCCTTCTTTCAACTTATGTTACTCAGTGTCAACATTTATCCTGACATATTTTTAACTTTTCTGTATCTCTCTCATCCCATTGGTATTCAACATTCCCTTTTTAACTTTTCTGTTTTCTCATATTAATTTCTGTGATTTTTTTCATTACCAGGGTTTAATGAACATGGGTTCCAGAAATGCTGTGAGGGGTAATGACTGAGACTTTGTCCTAAGATAGTGATATTTAAAGAGGCTAAATTTTCCTTTCATTCAGCTATATAGAAACCACTAAGCTTATCATCTGGCAAGCAAGTTGAAATAGAAAGCTCTTAGATGCAGCTACCTTTCTTTCAAAGACATAGCCAAGGTGAGTTCTTCCTTGTTCTAAATCCTTTAGATTCTAACTTCCATGCCAGTAGCTTCTTCAGTGAGATCTTTTTATGTCCTAGGAATCTTCCAGTCGCTACTTCATTTGAATTAATATGTCACTCACATGGAATTAAAAGCTCTGATGGATTCTTTTGAAATAAAATTTAGCATTATTTTAGATTAGACCTCATGTAGGAAACTGGAAATTGCACTTTGCTGTCATTTAGAGTGGCAAGGTGATAGGAGAGAAGAGCATTCAAAATTTATTTTATATAAAAATCTTTACTGATATCCTCATTTTTTCCTATGCTTCTTCACCTTTTGTTCATCAATGTAATTATTGTCAACTAATTTGGCAAATTTGAAATATTTATTAGGCTAATATGTTCTTAGTTGAGGGAATACTCATATGGAAACACAAGACTATGTTTCTTCATGGAATACTCTCCCACCTCAATCTCTAAAAACCAAATTCTTTCTGACTTTCAAGACCCTAATCCAATTCTACCTTCTATAGTAATCTTCCCTGATGAATCAACCTATAAAATACCTCCACCTCATCAGATGAATGGCACATAGCATCTTTCCTAACCAGTTGGTGGTACTGTCCCTTGACAGCATTTGTTGAATGAGGAAATTTTAGAATTGTAATTTTTAGTGATGGTGAAATTTGTACTATTTGAAATGATGGAGTAGATAATACAAAAGATTGTTATAAAGATCATATATGAAACTCCTGGTTCTACCACTTACTAACCAAATAAAGTTGGATATATTGCATAAACTTTGAAAATCATAGGCTAAACAGTCTTAACTTTCCCCAGTCTCTGTCCCTCCCCACTCATACACTACACCAACTAAAATCATAGGTCTGATCTTATTACTCTTTGGTTCAAGAAACTACAATGGCTCCCTCTTTTCTCTATAAAACACAAACATCACTAGAACTTACATACTTTTCCAATCTGACCTTGGCCTACATTTTCAGGTTAGCCATACATTATTCTCATTTACATACTCTAAATTCCAGCCTTTTTTGTCTACTTGCCTTTTTCCAAACCTGAAGTGTCATTTCTCATATGTGACTGTATAAACTCTGACCCTTGTCCAAAATTCACACTTTATCTCATCTCTTTGGGATATATAATCTAGCATCCTTTAATATTCATCTCAGATGCTGCCTCTGACACAAGATCTAGTACTTGCTGTTCACAATATATTTGCTATCTGGTGTCATGTTATTTTCCCTAATGGAATATAAGCCCTGTGAGAAAAACTTCCTGACACATAATCAGCTAATATTTTTTAAGTGCTTTCTGTTTGTTAGGAACAGTGCTATACTCTAGGGGTACAAAGAAAATTAAAAAAAAAGTCTCTCATCTCATGGAATTAATAGTCTAATATGCAAGACAATAAGCAGAAACCTGCATTTATCCAACTACTTCTTTTTTATGTCAGGATGCAATGAATAGTTAATTAGGTCACACAGTGGATAAAACAAAGGACCTACAGTCCAAAAGAGCTGAGTTCAAATCCATACTTGTTTATCAGCTATGTGAACCCAAGAAAGTAATTTAAATTCTGTTTATTTCAGTTTCTTCATCTGTAAAATGGGGCAATAACTGAATCTACCACAAAGAGTTACTGTGAATATGAAGTAATAAAAATTATTGTAAACTTAAAATTTTGTGTGAAAGTTGTGGATCACACTCCTGAAGTTTGTCTATTCAACCTTTTTCACATGGGGAATAGGTTCACTTGCAGTCTACCCATATTCATGGAGCCATGGCTTATTGGGAAATATCAATTTAAAGTTATGTGTTAATTAATATTAATCTTGAATCTCCCTCTTTTAGGGAAGAAAATCAACAAAGCTGAACTCACTAATTAGAAGACTCAGAAAGAAGAGAAGGGAATTTATATTTTGGATCTTATTCCTGCTACTTTTATTGGTAAATTGCATTTTTAAACCAGAAAAAGACTAATCTGTAGGATCTTTTTTGGTCATGAATCATAAAAACAATTTCTGCATTAATAGCTCAGAGAGGTTATGAGTATGTAAAATGCAAAGTAGAAGAAAAATGATGAAGGTTCTTCCTCCCCCCTGCCTCATCAACAGATCTCAATGGAGCACAATGACAAGTCATTCATAAGTTTAGATGTACTTTTCTTCATATCCACCTGGAGCCATATTCAAAAGAACTATCCTAGATCATAGATTTCAGAGAATCATAATGGACTCAGCGCAAATTCCAGAGATGACACAAAAGACACATTTGATTACATGGTCCAGAAGATAAAGAAAAATAACTTCTGAAATTTATTATATTGATCCAAAATTATTATTTGCTCTAAGAATGTTTTTCTTACTCATATTCATATATTTTATCCATGCTGTGTGAAATAGTGGGAGATTTTAAAGGTCATATGGCAGTTCACTTTTTCAGTAATATCCCATTGTTCCAGTTCATACTTGATAACAGTAGTTAATGCACTTCAAATCAATTTAACAAATATTTCTTGCATCCTAAACTGATGCAGGTTAGGTATTCATTTACAAGAAGTTGTATGGGATGAGTCCCTCAAGAAAAGGGCAAGGCAAAATGGCATTTGATTCAAATGTCTTGTGTTTTGAATTATCCATTTTAAAAAAGCTATTCTCTTTCCTTGTTTTTCTTCATTTTTTTCTTATATGCCTTGATAGAGGGATTTATTTTATTTTTCCAAAACTAATTTAATATTCAGATTTTACAAAATTGAATTTCAAATTCTCTAACTTCTCAAGTCTCCCTTTTATCCATTGAGAAGGAAATTAATATACTATCCAATGATTTTTTATAATTACTAGAATATTCTTGTTTAAGAGTATGCACAATACCCCTTCCCACCAAACAATATAGACCCTCATGAGAAATACAGTAAAGAAAAGATGAAAAAAAAAATGTGCTTCAGTCTGTGGTCCAACACCACCAGCTCTGTCTTGGGTGGTTCACATTCTTTATGATAAGTCCATCACAAAAGCAACTGCTATATTTTCCCACCATTGCCATTGCTGATCACAACTCCCTCTATTCATAACTCCCCATTACCTTAAATGATATTTTCTCTCTCCTTTCATTCTGTCCCTCTTCTAAAATGTGCTGGAAGGTAGCTGAGTGGTGCAGAGGACTGATCACTGGCACTGGGGCCAAGAGACCCCAAGCCCACATACCACCACTGAGACCCAGCAATCATCCAGCCCTGTGGTCATGGACAGGCCACCTAATCCCAGCCCATTGCAAGAAGTAAAAAAAGAAAATGAGTTATATCTGACCACTCTCCCCCACAATCCACCTTCTCCTCCATCACTGAAATTTCTCTCTTCCCCCTGTCCCCCTTCTCTCTTTTTTACTCGAGATACTTATACCCCATTGAGTGTATATGCTGTTTCCTCTCCAAGTCACCTCTGATGAGAGTAAAGGTTCCCACATTCCCCTTCACCTTCCCCCTTCCATATCATTGCAGTAGCTCATTGCAATAAAAAACACTTATTGTAAGAAATATCTTAGCCTACTCCACTTCTCCTCTCTCTTACTCCCATTGCATTTCCCTTGTAGCCATTGACTCCATTTTTATAACATATTATATCTTCAAATTCATTTCTCTCCTGTGCTTCATCTATAAAAGCTCCTTCTACCTGCTCTATTAAATGAGAAGTTTTATATTAATATTATCAGTATCATTTTTCTATGCAGGAATACATGCAATTCACCATAAGTAAATCCCTCATATTTTACCCTTACCCTTCACTCTATACTTCACCTGATTCCTGTATTTGAAGGTCAAACTTTCAGTTCAGCTCTGGTTGTTTTAACAGGAACAACTGAAATTCCCTTGGTTCATTGAAAGTTCATCTTTTCCCCTGGAAGAGGATGTTCAGTTTTGCTGGGTAATTGATTCTCAGTTGCATTCCAAGCTCTTTTGCTTTCTGGAATATTATATTGCAAGCCCTACAAGCCCTAAATGTAGTTGGTGCTAAGTCCTGTGTGATCCTGACTACCGTTCCACGAAATATGAATTATGTTCTTTTGGCTGTTTCTCTTTGACTTTGGAGTTCTGGAACCTGGCTATAATATTCCTGGGAGTTGGGTTTTTTTTGGATCTCTTTCCAGGGGAGATTGGTGGATTCTCTCAGTTTCTATTTTGTCCTCTGCTTCTAGGATATCTGGGCAATTTTCCTTTAGGAATTCTTTAAAATTGAGGTCAAGGCTCTTTTCCTGATCATGACTTTCAGGTATCCCAATAATTTTTAAATTATCTTTCCTGAATTTGTTTTCCAGATCAGTTGTTTTTTCAATGAGATATTTCACATTTTCTTCTAATTTTTCATTCTTTTGGTGGTGAAGTATTGTGTCTTGACTTCTTATAAAGTCATCAGCTTCCTTTAGCTCCAGTCTACATCTGAAGGATTTGTTTTCCTCAGAGTGCTTTCTCATCTCTTTTTTTTTCCATATGGCCAATTCTGCTTTTTAAAGCATTTTTTCTCCCCAGTAACCTTTTGAACTGTTCTATCCATTTGACCTAAGATAGTTTTCAACGTGTTATTTTCTTCAGCATTTTTGGGGATCTCCTTGACTAAGCTGCTAACTTCTTTTTCGTGTTTTTCCTGCATCTCTCTCATTTCTTTTCCCAATTTTCCTTCTATCTCCATTACTTGATTTTCAAAATCTTTTTTGAGCTCTATCATAGCCTGAGCCCAATTTTCGTTTTTCTTGGAGTCATTAGATGCAGGAGCTTGAACTTACTCATCTTCAGATTGAGTATTTTGATTTTTCTTGGCATCATAGACAATGTATTTCACAGTGGTGTTCCTGATTTTTCTGTTTACTCATTTCTCTAGCTTGTGACTGGTTTGGGGGTGCTTCCTGTGCTTTTTCATATTACAGGGACACACCGCACAAGGATCTCAGTGTATGAAGCTCTTACTTCCCTCCTGGTCTGTGAATGGCCACAAGCGCAGCCCTCTGCCATGGGGCTGAGGTCGGGAGGGGGGCTATACTTTGGTGGACCTAGGCTGCAATCAGGATCTGAATTTTGTCAGAGCCCTAGAGAACTGTTCCGGTACAGAGGACAGACCCCTGAAGTCTCTCTCTACTCCCCTACCTTTGGTAGGCTGAGCACTCAAGGCTCAGTTGCCTGGAGGCTCCTGCTTATTGGCACCACCTGCTTCTTTTTCCTGGATCTGAGCTGCCAAAAGCTGAGCTGACCATTCTGACTGTTGCAACTGCCCTGAGGGACTGGACTTCCTGCTCTCACTCTGGCAGAGGAAGGCTCTGCTGATCCTCCAATTTGTGCCCGGTGTTCCCCACAGGAAACTACCCCAGCTGCCGTGAGCCACAATTCCCAGGCGTCCTGGGGCTGCCTCCTGGAGGCTGAAGTTTCTTCATTCTGGAGGGCTGCCCCTCTAACTCTGTGAAGTGTAGCCTTTCCATTATTTTCCAGGTTACCTTCGTCTGGAGAATTGCCTCACTGGATCTTTATGTGGACCCTCTTTGCAAATTTAGTTAGAGTCTTAATTTTTAAGATTTTTGTAATATTATGGAGAGAACACCTAGGAGAAGCTCTTCTGTCACCATTTTCAATATACTATCAATACTACAATCCATTCTCTCTTTTTTAAATTTCAGTAAAAAAATAAGGAAACTTTATATTGCCTTTCTGGGAAAACATGAATTGTGGGTGCTATTTTATAGTTAAGAACTACAATTCTCAGTATTTATCTAAGGAAAGAGCCAACTTTAAAATGAATTGAAAGTAATATTTTTTCCCTAAATTAAGTATTTATAAGCACTTATATGTGTATGGCATATTAGGTTACTAGTCTTCATTCAAGAAACTTATTTTCTAATAAAACAGGCAGAATATAAATGGATTTTGTTCAATTAAAACAATTCCCCCATTCCTGTGATAAGTTTAATTTTATTCCTTTTGGAGGGGCATAAAATGAGAAATAGAAGAAGCATTGGCATGATTGTGTTAGAATGCAATGTATTTTCACAATTTGCTGCTACTTGATTAGAAACATTTTAATGTAAGAAGAATTCAAGGGCAGTTGTGAAGGAAGGTAAGATGAAAGTTTTCCTGAATCACTCAAACAATTGAAGTAGAATTCTTGGCCATTTGTTCCCATCTGAGGGCATCAACATTAAGCTGGTAAGAGTATGGGAAATTGCTTGGCTGAGTGCACTCCAAACTAGTACTACTCCAGGAATATTATTGCCAAGTTTACATCACACCTTGCCAAGGTCTTAGCTCCACCTAAAGAGAGACCAACTGTTTCAGTGTGTTATCCCGTAATGTTCAGTTTTCTGGAGGGGAAAGTAGCTAATTGCCATTGTTTCCTTTTTGGCATATTCAGTTATGAGAAGGAGTTCACTGTCCAGCTGAATGCATCTGAACAAGGATTTAATAGTATATTGCTGCAGAGGAGAAGCTTGTGAAATATATATTCCAGTCACTTAGCCTCTCCCCAGAAATAAACTATGAGCAGATCAAAAGAAAGACAGATCTATTTATTAGATTTTTGAAATTCATCTAGACTAAACTATCTAAAATGTGTTCTTGCACACTGAAGCCAAGGAAAATTCACTACCAATATCATTAAATTCAAGGCTAAAAGCATGAGACATGCAGACCCTTGACAGAAGATGCCCAGTCTTCTGAAATTTCCAATTGAGGTCTGTCAGGAGGAAACACTTAGTCAATCTTAATTGCCAAAGGGGAAGAATAGGAGGAAACAATACTGTTAGTGTCCAGATTTTAAATTACTGAGGGCTTGACTAGCCTTTAGCTGAACCCAGAAGAAAACATACACTAATAGAAAGCATAGAACTATAATACAATGTTTTAATAATACATTTCTATGGACCAAAATCTATAGGATGCATCTCTTCTAAATATCACCATCTAAAAAGAAATTCGGCGACGTTACTTAGAGTTATAACTAATTGTTTTAATGGCTGGAGTAACAAATACCTGGGCAAAACGATACTAAATATCCCCTCTAATTGATGAGGACAGGAAAAAAGGGGGAACTTAGGCTGATTCAAAGAAGTTGAAACCCCCAAGATGCTGCTATTTCAAGGAAGAGACCCTAGGTAACCCAATTGGTAGTGTTACTAAGGGAGAAGAGAAAAAATGAAAAGCTCTCCTGACAAAAATATCAAGTGAGTACCAGTTTTCAACGTTTTGGATGCTATGTGTATTAGAACTACTTAATAATTCTTTACAATTTATTTGTATATTTTATCAAGTCAGCTTTTGTAGACCTAGTCTTCCCAATATGCTATATGTATCTGTCTAATCAGAAATCTTTCAACCTGATTGTTCCTTTCAAAATATAATAAATTCTATGTAAGCAAAGTAATTGTTAAGTAAATTATGATATAGTATGGTAGAATATGAAATATTTGTATACAACACATTCTATAGTTTTTGTAGCTTTTGTATACACTCCAAAATGTATGAAAGGATAGCATCAGTTAAAATATCATTTCTCATGAGAAAAGATGGATGTTTTTCAATATTTTTCAAAATTTGTATATATATATGTATGTATGCATGTATGAATGCATGTATTCAATCCATCTGACTCTGACTATCTGTGGAGAAAATGTTTGGAAGAAATGAAGATTTTTCGGGGCAACTAGGTTATGCAGTGGATAAAACACTGGCCCTGGAGTCAGGAAGACCTGAAGTGAAATCTGTTCTCAGACACAATAATTACCTAGTTGTGTGACCTTGGACAAGTTACTTAAACCCCATTGTCTTGAAAAATAAAATTAGAAATGAAGATTTTATTCCTAAACCTGGTCAACAATAGAGTAGCAAAAAGGTTTCAAATTATCATTGAAATGAGAAAGGAATTGATTGGAGCTTTCTACCCTCTACTTCTTCCTTTAAAATAAATAGAGATTGCATAAATTTGTGAGTTTCAAGTCTTCCCTTCCAGAAAATGAAGTCTTAAATTCTCTCATCTATCCTAAAATATGGCAGTGTCCCAAGTCATGCTTCTGATATATTGAAAGAATAAAGATCTCTGGACATGATTTCAGAGAACCTGGGTTCCAGTCTCAGCTTCATTTACTGCTAGGTATAGGACCTTGGGTCTGTCACTTAACTCCTCTATTACATTCTTCTCTTTCAAAATGAAGAAAAAAATTCTCTCAGGACCTTTAGTGACAAAAGTTCTTAATAAAAATGCTAAATTATATTAAAAATCTGAGCTGTTTTTATGATACAAAAGAAAGATAAAAAATGATAAAAATCTCCAGAGTTTAAAGCATAGAATAAACTGAGGATTAGAAAAGTTGCTGAAAACAAACCTTGTCCTAAAAGCAAACCTACTCATCTTCTTAGAGTCTTGCTCTCTTTCAATAAAAATTTAAGAACTCATGATGTAATGCAAATAGGCTATTTCCCATCATGTTTTACCATATTTAGTCTATGACATCACAGCCATCACCAGGGTCTAGTAGCTTAAAATAGTAGAGTATTGCTCAGAAAAACTGTGATTCAAAGCTGATCATTCTACAATATTGCTATTAATTTGAATGAATTACATTTCACTTTCCATCAGCTCATGAAAGTCTTTCTATGCTTTTCTGAGAACATTCTGCTCGTCATTTCTTTATTTTTAAATAATTAATTTATTTTCCAACTATATGCAAAGATAGTCTTCAATATTCATTTTTTTGCATAAGATTTTTTGTTCCCCATTTTTCTCCCCCACCCTTTCACTCACCTCTCCTTCTGCTCACTTCACTAAGCATCAGTTCAACAAGTCTTTCCAGGCTTTTCTGAAATCTGACCATTCATGATCTCTTACAGAAAAGCACCCCCACACATTCATATGCCACTATTAGTTTAGCCATTCCCCAATTGATGGCCATCTGTTAATTTCCAATTTTTGATACTACAAAAGGGACAGTTATAAATATTTTTGTAGATGTGAGTCTTTTTTCCCATTTTTATAATATCTTTGGAATATTCAGAAATATACAAACACACACACACACACACACACACACACACACACACAATCAATTTTATTGCCATTTGGGCTAAGTTCCAAATTGCTCTCTGGAATGGTTGGATCAGTTCATAACTCCACCATAAATGTATTAATGATCCAGTTTTCTGACATCCCCTCCATCAATGATCATTTTCCTTTTTTATCATGCTGGCAATTTTATAGGTGTGGGATGACGGTGTTGTTTTGATTCTATTTATCATTTCTTAGAGCAGAATAACATTCCATCATAATTACATAATGCAATTTTTTCAAACATTCCACAACTAATGGATATCCCTTCAATTTCTTATTTCTTCCCTCTAGAAAAGAGCTGCTATAAATATCCTTGTACACATAGGTCCTTTTCCTTTTGTGTTTTTCATCTCTTTTGAAACACAGAACTAATAATGACATTACTAGGGTAGACATGATTTTATAGCCTTTGGGCATAGTTCCAAATTGACCTGCAAAATGATTGAATTACTTCATTAATGTCTCATTTTCTCTATATCCTTTCCAATATTTGTCAATTTCTTCTGGTATATATTCCTCAATCTAATAGGTATAAGGTCCCTCAGAACTCTTTTAATTTTCATTTCTTCACTCTAGAGTGAATTAGAACATCTTTTAAATATAACTACATAATAGAGAAACTAAAAACTGAAATCTATCATCTGAAAACTATATCTTTTGAAAACTTTTCAGTTGGGGAATGCCTCTTATTTTTATAAGTTGGCTCAATTCATTATATTTGAGAAAGGAGGTCTTAATTAGAGAAATGTGCTTCAAAAATTTTTCTCACTCCATTTCTCCTCATTCCCATTTATTTTATTCTTATTCTCCTTTCACTCTGGTCTTCTTCAAAAGTGTTGAGTCCATCCTCTAATCTGCCCTCTCTTCCACAATCATTCTTTCTTTTATTCCCTATTTCACTGAATATTCAACTTTTCCCCTAAATGAATGTTCAATTTTGCTGACTGGTTGATTCTTGCTTGTAATTCAAGATCTTTTGTTTTCATATTCCAAGCTCTATAATCCTTTAATGTGGAATTTGTTAAATCTTGCTATTCTGACTATGATTGCAAAATAATTGGAATTGTTTCTTTCTATTTGCTTGCAATATTTTCTTTTTGACCTAAGAATTTTGAAATTTGGCTATAATATTCTTGTGAGTTTTCATTTTGGTATCTCTTTCAGGAGTGATTTATGGATTCATTCAATTTCTATTTTATACTTTGATTCTAGAGTCTAGAATATCAGGCCAGTTTTCCTTGATAATTTCTTGAAAGATGATATTTAGAATTTTTTTTGATCATGGCATTCAAGGAGGACAATCATTTTTAAACTATATCTCCTGGATACATTTTGCATTTTTCCAATGAGATATTTCAAATTGTCTTCTAGTTTTTCATTCTTTTGACTTGTTTTATTGTTTCTTGATTTCCCATGAAGTTAGCTCAAGTCTACATTTTAAGAAATTTTCTTTCTTCAGTGAATTTTTGTGCCTCAGTTTTTCATTTGGTCAACTTGTCAGAATTTTTTTCTCCTTGTTGGATTTTTGTACCTCTTTTTACATTTGACCTAGTTTGTTTTTTTTAATTGCTATCTATTTGCACATGTATATTTTTAAGTTACAAAATTTCCTGCCACCCTCCCATCAGATTAGTTATTTTTGGTATGAGGAATTAGGATTAAAGAAAAGAGATACATAAGAGATAATTTTTATAAAGCATTCATCAGATTCTGAAAGGGGTGTGTGTGTGTGTGTGTGTGTGTGTGTGTGTGTGTGTGTGTGTGTGTGTTTTGTTTTGCTTTTTCTTCCTCTGGATAGGTATAAAGTTGGATCCATTCAGAACTCCACCAGCAATGCATCGATGTCCCAATTCTCCCCAAATCTCTAAAGCATTATC